>NC_052068.1:39899473-40199473 GCF_015852505.1 Tachyglossus aculeatus
AGATCCCACAACAGACAAGGGGCAGAGCTGGGATTAAAACTCAGGTCCTCTGATTTCCAGGCCTGTGCTCTTTCCACTAGCCCAGGCTACTTCTATTGAGCTTTTTATATGACTTAGATTTAGCAATGGATAGGTTTTTCCTGTGATATTAACAACAAAAGCAATTTGGTATTTACCGCACTATGTGCCAAGCATTGTAATGTGCACTGAGGTAGTTATAGGATAATTAGGTCAGACACAGTCCCTGAACCACAGTTTAATGGGGAGGAATTTAATCAACATGTACAGATCAGTCAGTCAGTTAGTTGTATTTATTGTGCCTTTATTGTGTGTAGAACACTTTACTAAGCACTTGGGAGACTATAATATAACAATATAACGGACACATTCCCTGCCACAATGAGCTTACAGTCTAGATGAAGTAACTGAGGCCCAGAGATGTTAAGTGACTTGCCTGAAGTGACACAGCAGGAAAGCCATTGTCTATTATGTGGCTTTGGGCAAGTTTTCTGTGCCTCAGTTTCCTCATCTGTAAAATGGGGATTAAATCTTCCTCGCAACAGATTTAGACTATGAGCCCCATGTGGGACAGGGACTATGTCCAACCTAATTGCCTTGTATCTACTACAGCCCTCAGTACAGTGCTTGGCATGTAGCAAGCTTAATACTAGGAAGAAGAAGAAGAAGAAGGAGAAGGAGAAGAGGAAGAAGAAGGAGGAGGAGGAGGAAGAGGAGGAGGAGGAGGAGGAGGAGAAGGAGGAGAAGAAGAAGAAGAAGAAGAAGAAGGAGAAAAATAAGAAGAAAAATAAGAAGAGAAGAAGAAGAAGAAGAAGAAGAAGAAGAAGAAGAAGAAGAAGAAGAAGAAGGAGGAGGAGAAGGAGGAGGAGAAGGAGGAGGAGGAGGAGGAGGAGAAAGGAGGAGGAGAAAGGAGGACAAGGAAGAGGACGAGAAGGAGGAGGAGGAGGAGGAGGAGGAGGAGAAGGAAGAGAATGAGAAGGAGGACGAGAAGGAGGAGAATAAGGAGGAGGATAAGGAGAAAAAGTAGTTATTCTTATTCTTCAGAGCTGGAATTAGAAACCCAGTCCTCTGATTCCCAGGGTCATGCTCTTTCCACTAGCCCACGCTGCTTCCCACAAGCTACAACAACGTGTCAGAAAGTAAATTTAGCAATCTCAAATTTAGAGAATTGGAACTAATCAATCAGAAATGAGGTGATATGGTTTCCCAACAAAATAAACCCACATGTTTCTGTTCTGAAAATAAAGTTAGCAAAACACGTGCTGCATTCCAAAACTAATGAAGGAATGAAGTTTCAAGAATTGAAAAACTGCTTTTAATGAAGGTAGCAAGATATTCTCTAGGTTCAGAGTCTGAGATAAAGTCTGACATCACCTTTCTAGCAACAATAGCTATTTTGTTCATGCAGCGTTGTTAGGATTAGGAGAAAAACATCATATTACTTGCCAATTGGGTCAGTTTTAAAAAACTACAAAAACAGCATGAATTTTATCTGTTTAAAAATAGTTTTAGGAATTTTAAAATTTGGGATGGGATTGGGATGTTTCAAAGGGCAGAGGTTGGGGTGCTTATACCTGCTAAGGACTTGGGTCAATTCCACAAACTCTTACCCAAGCCTTTACCCATTACTTCAGAATACGTTTGCTCCAAGTTTAAATCACAGAGGGTCTCCCAACATCTCCCAGGGTTTTTTCAGATGTGTGAAGGGAAAGACTCTGTTCAATCATGTGAATCAGGGGAGATGAATCTCATGCCTCTTTGATTTTTTTTAATGGTATTTGTTAAGCACTTACTATGTACCAAACATCATACTAAGCTGGGGTAGATGCAAGATAATCAGGTTGGACACCTGATTATGCCAGTTGGAGCTCACAGTCTAAATTGGAGGGAGGAGAATTTAATCCCGATTTTACAGATGAGGAAACTGAGGCACATTGCAATTGAAGGACTTGAAATTAAATTCTCAACGTCACACAGTAGACAAGCAGTGGAGCAGGCATTAGAACCCATGTTCTCTGATTCCCTGGCTGGTGCTCTTTCCATTAGGCCATACTGCTTCCCTGCTTTCTTTAACCACAATAGTTTTCACTTTCATCAAACATAAATTCATGTCGGAGGGGAAAAAATGGAGAATTGGGTCACTTAGCAATGCCTATTTTTGGCCTAACAATTTTACCCATCTATGTCAGAATCCTGGGCCAATCAAGAGAATCTCTGATTTTCTTTCCTCCTAAACTTCTAGTGTTACTTGAGGACTTGATCTTAATTACATCCCAACTGCCCTTTGCTTTCTGTTTCCTCATCTCTCTCTCAAGAGTTTGGCGTTTGGAGCCCACTGTGGATGCAAACCTGCCTGTTTGATCTTAGTTGCCTCCTATATTTTTCTTGTTAGGTTCTCACCCTATAGGTGTTTCAATAACCAAACCAAACCCAAACGCCCAACACTTGTTCCATTCCAGGATTCCTCCCTGAGTTTATGGTTTAGATTTTTGATCTCGGCCTAGTTCATAATCACATGTAAATATTTAAAAGCTTTCAAAGGGAGATGACTAGAGTGCTCATTGTTCTTAACATGAGAAAAGGTAATTTCGCAAGGGACTTGAAAGAACATATCACAGGAGAGTTGCTGTGAATAAAGAGGGATATTTTCCAAGCAGAAAGGGAGTGCATGTCAAACAATGCATCCTATAGGAAAACAGCTAGTTCTCATTTTGGCCATCATGCTGGTAATTTTCACTGCAGACTCAATAAAGTGGAGAATTTCTGAAAATTTTAAGACTCTCCAGACCTTTGTTTAAAGAATAGGACAGTCTTGGTGGACATAGGACAGTCTTGACTGGACATGTACATAAGATTATTTTCCCTCTGGACATAGAGAAACAGAGGGAGCCTCAAAACAAAAATGAATGATTATTGGAGTGATCAGATACAATTTTATTCAGAAGGAATGATATGAATCTGGACAGAGTTTGCTCAATCCCATTTGAGCCACGCTAGTATTTCAAGGAACGATGAAAGGAGAGCGAGACTCAGAATTTGGTCCAGATTTCACATATTTTCATATAATAAAGCAAGACCTAGTGTGGTCCTTGTGCTGATTTTTATTTTAGATTCTCAAAATCACCAACAACCAAGATAGTGTTGTGGTTTCATTAGAAAGGGAAAGCAACAGAAACTTTGGAAAGCCTTTTGCCAACACTAACTCAAAATTTTACTGAAGTTTTTTTTTCTATATTTTCCCCAGGGAACCTTGTCAAACAAATCTCTCTTATGTCTCCAAATTAGTCCCCTTACCCTCTAGTCCTCCCTCCCCTCCACTTTGCTTTGAACATTTTCAAAAGGTTGAGTTTATTTAATGGAAACTACTCAGTGCATTCTGGGTCAGTATTGCTCTTTGTGTTGGTGTCTTTGTCCACCTTTTCAAATATCTCCTTCCAATTATCACCTCCCTTCCCCTTCATATACAACAGCAAGCATTCTCCCCACCTCCAAAGCCTTATTAAAAACATATCTCTTCTAAGAGGCCTCCCCTAAACCCTCATGTTCCCTCTTCCTCTGCATTGCCTATGCATTTGCATCTGAACCCTTTAAACAATTGATATTCATGACATTTTCAGCCCCACAGGATTTTATGTACATAACTGTTTATTTTAATGTCTTTGTCACCCTCTAGACTGTAAGCTCCTCATGTGCAAGGATCATGTCTACCAACTTTGTTGTACTCTGTTCTCTCGGGTGCTTAGTGCAGTGCTCTGCACACAGTGAGCACTCAGTAAATATCACTGAGTGATTAACTGATTAATTGGGCAAGGCATTTAACTTTGCCTTACCTCAACTTTCTTATTTGTAAAATGGGGATTCAATGCCTATTGTCTTTTCTATTTAAACTGTGAGTGCAGTGTAGGAACACCCTACAGTCAGATCAGAGCTGTGTCTGATTTGGTTATATTGTCACTACTCCAGTGCTCAGTATAGTTCTTGGCACATAATAATAAGGGTGGTATTTGTTAAGTTATTATTACTGTTATCATCATAATCATCATCTTATTATTATTGCAACACTGGGTGTCAACTTCAGGTCTTTTCCCTGTCCCCTTCCATATCATTGTTGAGTGCTTAATAAATGTCATAAAGATCAAGTAAGACCCAGAGCCCTCAGTGGCCACCTCCAAATAAGGGTGGGGGAAATCACCCCAAAAGTCCTCCTTCTGTAAGGGGGTCAGGGGAATGCCACTGAGTCATGTCAGGGGGGTGCCAGCTTGTCTAGGGAAGCAAGAGTTGCGTTTGTCCCTGCTGAGGCCTGAGGTTTCAACATATTTCTACACTGAATATATTGAACCTGGGTGGGGTTGGCCAGATGTCTCTGTTTTCTGTATAATTTTAACAAAAACTTTCAATAAATCTACCTCTTTTTCTTTTTTCTTTTTTTTTTTAGTCTTTCAAGGACCTCAAAGTGTACCATTCTAGCCAATCTGAACTTCATTTCAGCTGAGGTAAGAAGTGGTTTCCATCAGTTAACAGCTCAGCCTGGATTTCTGGCTCTAAGAGGAGCAACATGGTCTAATGGTTAGAACATGAGCCTAGGACTCAGGTGGACCTGGGTTCTATTCCTGGCTCCACCACTGGTCTGCTGTGTGACCTTGGGCAAGTCACTTCACTGCTATGTGTCTCATTTACCTCACCTGTAAAATGGGGATGAAAACTGTGTGCCCCATGTGGGGCATGGACTGTGTCCAACCTGCTTAGCTTGTATCTGTCCCAGAGCTTAGTACAGTGCTTGGCACATAGTAAGTGTTTAAGAGATACCATAAAAGCATAAAAGAGAAGCAGCGTGGCTCAGTGGAAAGAGCATGGGCTTTGGAGTCAGAGGTCATGGGTTCGAATCCCAACTCTGCCACATGTCTGCTGTGTGACCTTGGACAAGTCACTTAACTTCTCTGAGCCTCAGTTACCTCATCTGTAAAATGGGTATTAAGACTGTGAGCTCCACGCGGGACAACTTGATCACCTTGTATCCCCCCGGCGCTTAGAACAGTACTCTACACATAGTAAGTGCTTAACAAATGCCATCATTATTATTATCATTATAAAATAATGATCCATGTAATCTGGTAACTCTGGACAACATTCTGTCCTGGGTCAGTTCTCCTAGCCTCTTCGCACCTGAGCTTGTAAGTTCTGAAGTGTGCAAGTTCATTCATTCATTCATTCAATCATATTTATTGAGCAATTACTGTGTGCAAAGCAATATAATGAGTGCAAAGCATTGTACTGAGCGCAAAGCATTGTACTGAGCATTTGGGAGTTCTAGAGAAACAGTGAGGCCTAGTGGAAAGACCACAGGCCTGGGGGACAGAGTACCTGTGTTCTAATCCTGGTTCCACCACTTGTCTGCTTTATGACCTTGGGCAAATCAATTCCCTTTTCTGTGCCTCAGTTACCTCATCTGTAAAATGGGGATTAAAGCTGTGAACCCCATGTGGGACATGGACTGTGTCCAACCTGATTAGCTTGTATCTTCTCCAGCACTTAGGACAACGCTCTACAAGTACCATTGAAAATATGTGTGGACAAGGGATTGTATCCACCAACTACTGTACTCTCCCAAGCAGTTAGTACAGTGCTTCACAAAGTAAGCACTCAATACCATTGATTGATTGGTTGACTGACAAAGAAGGATGACAAAGTGGTTGATTCCTCACCCCAATCTGAGTGGGAGAGGCCACTCCAAAGCCTCAAAATCTCTGTAGCAACCAATCATGCTCCCCCACCAGCCAAATCACAATCAATCAATCAATCAATCAATCGTATTTATTGGGCGCTTACTGTGTGCAGAGCAATCACAGTGCTCTTTTCGGACTGCTTTTTTGTGCTCAGTGACGAATGCCTTGGGCATGCTTATAACAGTTTGCTAAACCCCAAAAGTTCTTAAATCAATCAATCAATCAATGGCATTTATAAGTGTTTATATGCACACAGTAATGAGCACTGTTCTAAGTGCTTCTGTAAGTACAAGATAATGGAGTTGGTAAATGTAATCCCTGCCAACAAGGAGCTTGCATTCTTCAGGATGCTGTTCCTACAGTTTCTTACATAATATTGTAACTAGATCATAGTTTATAATAATAATAATAATAAATACGGTATTTGTGAAGGATTTACTATGTGTCGCACACTGTTCTAAGTGCTGGGGTGGACACAGTTTAATCAGGTCAGACCCAGCCCCTGTCCCACAGGGCTCACAGTCCAAGTACCCAGGCTCAACCTCTGAAAGCAGGTACATTAGCCAACGAGCCTTACTGGGGGGATGCTCAGTGGGCATATTCTGTGGCGGAACCAGTGGAATGACAGTAATTAAACAATCCCAGCTGTAGGTGAATGTGCTGGCACCGCTCACGCTGTATTTGATTTCATTCTCAGCTTCTGTGGCTTAGTTCCCACTTTAATGATGAGTGGAGCTTGCTTTCTCTGCCTTTCTGTCACAAGAATGCGCCCCCATTTTTTTTGTTTGTAATCTCATGGTGTTGAAATCAGGTTTTAATATTTTTAGGTAGTTTCAAAGAAGCTTAACAAATGCCTTTATTGTTACTATTATTATTCTTACCAGGGATACCAAGCCTTTAGACTAAGGCTGACTGCTGGATGAATTGAGCTGGTGATGCTGCTTAAACAAAGGCTAAAGATTAATAATAATAATGATGATGACATTTATTAAGCACTTACTATGTGCAAAGCACTGTTCTAAGCACTGGGGAGGTTGCAAGGTGATCAGGTTGTCCCACAGGGGCTCACACAGTCTTAATCCCCATTTTACAGATGAGGTAACTGAGGCACAGAGAAGTTAAGTGACCTGCCCAAAGTCACACAGCTGACAATTGGTGGAGCCATTTGAACCCATGATCACCTGGGCTCTTTCCACTGAGCCACACTGCTTCAGATTGTCTGATACCTGAGATTTCTTGACTGCTGTTTGGTGCTACTTTCAGATGTCACCTTTCTAGATATTAAGTATGGCATCATGAGATTGCAATCAACGTGTACATTCAGTACAACAGACTCACAACTAACAACATTTGCATAGTAATAAGAATGAATTGAGCCAGATAATGTGCATTTAATCAATCACTCAGTAGTACCTATTCATTCATTCATTCAATCACATTTATTGAGTGCTTACTGTGTGCAGAGCACTGTACTAAGCGATTGGGAAGCACAAGTTGGCAACATATAGAGACGGTCCCTACCCAACAGCGGGCTCACAGTCTAGAAGGGGGAATTGAATGCTTTCTGTGTGCAGAGTACTGTACTAAGCACTTGGGAGAGTATAGTGATATAGAGTTGCCCTCCCTGCCCGCAAGGAGCTTAAATGCGATGACTAATAGTTTATACTATGAAAATACTGAGAATGTGAAAGATAAAGCAAACCTGTAGTTTCTGCACCAAAGCAAGAAAACTTTTGCTTTCTTTAGTGACGCAAGACGTGTGGAAAAGACCTTGCCTGAAAGAGAGGACCAGAGTGGGAATGTCTTTCCTAGAAGGAAGAGATGCAAACCTGGGAGCAGTTTTCTCCTGGCCATCGCTGCAGCTCGATGACTTTCATATTCCACAAAGGCGAAACCCCGGTTTTTTGTTTTATCCGCAGCACTAGGATAGACGATGACCTCTACAACCCCTTCGGTGACTTTTCTCATCTCAGCTAAGATTTCTTCTCTCTTTTTGGTTTTGGGGATCCCTCCGACGAACAAGCGGCAGTTGTCCACACTGGCACAGACTCCTAGGAGACGCCCATTCCTGCAAGAAAGCAGTCAGTGCAGCCAATCGCAATGAAGGCCAAACCTTTGATAATAATAATAATAATAATGATGGCATTTATTAAGCACTTACTATGTGCAAAGCACTGTTCTAAGTGCTGGGGAGGTTACAAGGTGATCAAGTTGTCCCACGTGGAGCTCACAGACTTAATCCCCATTTTACAGATGGGGTAACTGAGGCCCAGAGAAGTTAAGTGACTTGCCCAAAGTCACACAGCTGACAAGTGGCAGAGCTGGGATTTGACCCCATGACCCCTGACTCAAAGCCCGTGCTCTTTCCACTGAACCACGCACCTAACTCTAAAGCGTGGGTCTTCTGTAGAGGAAGTTAACGAGTAGGCTACTTGTTAAACACTTTCTATGTGCCAAACACCGTTCTAAGCTCTGGGGTAGACATAACTTAATCAGGTTGGACACAGTCTCTGTCCCACATAGGGCTCACACTCTTAATTACTATTTTACAGATGAGGTAACTGAGACACAGAGAAGTGAAGCGACTTGCCCAAGGTCACACAGCAGACAAAGTGGTGGAGTCAGGATTAGAACCCAGGTCCTTCTGACTCCCAGGACAGTGCTCTATGCACTAAGCCACAGGACAGTTGTGTGGTCAGAAAAATGGAAAGTCAAGTTTCGGTCATGCAGAGATGTGATTAGGGGGTAGGGGAATGAGGGAATGAAGACATTTCCCATTCATTCATTCAATCATATTTATTGAGTGCTTACTGTGTGCTAAGCACTGTTGTCAGTGTCACGAGGAAGAAGGGCTAAGATGGAGGCCAGCAGACATCTGTCATTGCTTACTTCAAAATCTGCGAAAATGCTGGTGATTCTGAATGTGGGGCAAATACAACTGAATCATAGTAATTGCAGTATCTGTTAAGCACTTACTAAACGCCAAGCACAGTGTAAAGTGCTAGGGTAGATGTTTCAGTTAGGTCAGACACTATCTCTGTCCCACACAGGCCTCACAGTATTACGGGAGAGGGTATTTTATCCCCATTTTACAAAGGAGGAGGCTGACACACAGAGAAGTTAAGTGTGTTGCCCACGGTCACATAACAGACAAGTAGTGGCTTGGATTAGAACCCAGGTCTCCTCACTCCCAATCCTTTGCTCTTTCCATGAGGCCACCCTGTGTGTGCACCCAAAACGCTATCCTATGGTATACTGTCACCTTTGCCATTTATAGGTCTTGGAATTGTTTTCAATTCTGCCCTGTGGAATAAAGAAGTTCCCTAAAACCTGGGTGAGGAAAACTATTCCATTTCTGTTTTCAGCGAACCAGGCTGGCCATCCACTGCCCAGGCCTCCAGAGTATTCCTTATAAACGCCACCTCGCTTATAGTAGTGATTTTCTATGATTTGAAAGAGATGAGGGGAGTGGCAGAGGGAAATGAAAAGGGTGATAGAGAAAATTACAAGGAGAGAAAAGGAAAAATATAGTATATATTTAACCAATATATAATATATATATGATAGCACAACCACCCAAAAAAAAAGAAAGAAGGGAAGACTAGAGCAGAATCCTGGCTCAATGGAAAGAGCGCAGGCTTGGGAGTCAGAGGTCATGGGTTCAAATCCCAGCTCCGCCAGTTGTCAGCTGTGTGACCTTGGACAAGTCACTTAACTTCTCTGTGCCTCAGTTACCTCATCTGTAAAATGGGGATTAAGACTATGGGCCCCACGAGGGACAACCTGATCATCTTGTATCCTCCCCAGCACTTAGAACAGTGCTTTGCACATAGTAAGTGCTGAACAAATGCCATCATTATTATTATTATCCCATTTTTCAGGGGATTAAAAGTATGGTACTCTGGGAAAAACTGACATAGTAAACGCTGAACAAATACCAAAATTAATACTGTTGGACGATGCATCAGCTAGGCAGCAGAATTACATACCTGAGTTAGTGTGCATCTCCCATATCTCAAAAACCTCCAATGGTTGCCCATTACTCTCTGCCACAAGCAGAAACTCGACCATTGACCTGATGATACCTGCTCATCTAATACCAACCTTCTCACTGTACCTCAACTTTGTCTATCTCGCTGCCAGCCTCTCACCCACACCCCGCTTCTGGCCTGGAATCCCTCCCTCTTCATATCTGATAGACAATTACTCCCTTCATTTTCAAAACCTTCTTGAAGGCACATCTCCTCCAAAAGTCCTTCCCTCCATCCTTTTCTCTTCTCCCACTCCCTTCTGTGTTGCCCTGACTTGCTCCTTTTATTCATCCCCCACCCCAGCCCCACAGCACGTATGGACATAGCTGTAATTTTATTTATATTAATGTCTGTCTTCCCCTCTATGCTGTAAGCTCACTATGGGGTGCAAGTGTTTGTTATATTGTTATATTGTACACTCCCAAGCACTTAGTACAGTGCTCTGCCACACAGTTAAGTGCTCAATAAATACAACTGACTGACTGTCAGCTCTCTCCCTTACTCACCTCACTCCTCTCCCACTACGACCCAGATTGCACACACTTTGCTCTTCCCAAGCCAACCAACCACCATGCCTCATTGTCATCTCACCCACCATCAATCTCTTGCTCCCTCCTCCCTCCTGCTGGGAACTCCCTCCCTCTTCACATGTGACAGGCCACTGCTCTTCCTACTTTCAGAACTCTACTAAAATCACACCTTCCCCAGAAGGCCTTCACTATCATCTCTCATTTCCCCACCATATTTCCCCCCTACTCCCACTCCAGCACTTCCACATCACCTACCACTTAGGCATTCACCCCTCTGAACCCCACTCCCCTTAGCCTGTATGTCCACATCTTTAAACTCTATTGCTGGCTCCTGATCATAACGTATTCTGGTGTCTGCTTCCTCAACTAGATTGTAAGGCCATTCAGAGCAGGGATTATGTCTATTAACCATTCCACAAGTGCTCAGTACAGTATCTGCATAGAGAAAAGCACTCAATAAATAGTATTGATTCATTCTTTTAAGTATTGTCCAAATTCATGATGGTTCTGAATTGTATAATTGTATGTTTTTTAAAAATTCAGGTTTATTACACAACTATGATTTTGGGTGTATTTCCCTTTATCGAGCTTACTCATCTTTCAGGTGTCTTTAGCTGCCTATATACTTCTCTGTATCTTTAAAGCTGCCTCTCATGCAATTGAAAAGACAAAAGTGCTTTCTTCCCGCAGAATCCTGATGCTTCATTCTGTTCTCTGCATATTCTCCTGCCACCTACAGGACTTGCGGCTTTGTAAACCAGTTTAGAACAAATCTTTCCCTTAAACAAGAAGTTGCACTTTGGCACCACTTGAATGGGACAGGGAAGAAGTAGTGTTATACAAACTTAGTAACCATGTTTTGTTAAGGCCCTGTAGCCAATTAGGACATTGCAGATATTCTGTCCACATTATCTTGAAATGATGGAGTCTGTAAAAATCCATTACACATTCTCAACTGATATAGGTATCAGGAATGGCAGATGAGAGAAGCAGTGTGGCTCAGTGGAAAGAGCACGGGCTTTGGAGTCAGAGATCAGGGGTTCGAATCCTGGCCCCGCCACATGTCTGCTGTGTGACCTTGGGAAAGTCACTTAACTTCTCTATGCCTCAGTTACCTCATCTGTAAAATGGGGATTAAGACTGTGAGCCCCATGTGGGACAACCTGATCACCTGTATCCCCCCCCAGTGCTTAGAACAGTGCTTTGCACATAGTAAGCACTTAACAAATGCCATTATTATTATTATTACTATTGTTTCCAGAAGTCTGGAGGGAATTCAGGTTCCCTCCAGATATATGGTCTTTGTCCAATTCTCACTTGTTTATTCTTTCCCCTCTAGACAGGAAGCTCCTTGTGGGCAAGAATTTCACCTACCAACTTGGTTGTATTGTACTTTCCCAAGTGTTTAATACAGGGCTGATTGATTAGTACAGCGCTCTGCACTTAGTAAGCACTTAATAAATACTGTTACTTCTACTACAAAGGTGAGCCCAAGTCTTGGCTCTAACTCCAGTTCTAATTCTAAAGAATAATACAGCTAAAACATAATTGAGAGGCTATTTACTGCTTCCAAATTCCAGATGCTTCCCTCTACAAGCAGAGGCAGTAGATCTTCAGGTTTCCAAGGCACCCTGAATCCTAAGTGACAGTGTCCCTGAATGTTCTCAAGAAATGCAAAAAAAAATCAGTCACATTTATTAAGTAGTTACTGTAAGGATAGCACTGGACTAAATGTTTGGGAGAGTACAGTACTAAGGAGTTGATTGATGCCTTCCTTGCCTGCATGGAGCTTACAGTCTAGAGAGGAAGACAGACATTATGTACAGATATGTACATAAGTGCTGTGGGGTACAAATCCAAGTGCAAAGGTGATGCAGAAAGGAGAGGAAGTTAGGGAAATGAAGCTTATTTGGGGAAGGCCTTTTGGAAGAGATATTATTTTATAAGACTTTGAAGGCAGGGAGAGTGATCATCTGTTGGATATGAAGAGGGAGGCAGTTCCAGGCCAAAGGGAGGAGGTGGGCAAAAGGGGTCAGTGGCAGAATAGATGAGATTGAGGGACAGAGAGTAGTTTGGTGAAGTGTGAGAGAGTGGAGTGTGAGGATTGGGTTGTAGGAGGAGATCAGTGACATAAAGCAGGAGGAAGAGATTGAGCTGAGTGCCCTAAATCTGATGGTAAGGAGTTTCTGTTTGATGTGCAGATGGACGTGCAAACATTGGAGGTTTCTAAGGAATGGGAAGATATGGACTGAATGATCTTTCAGAAAAATGATCTGAGCAACAAAGTGAAGTATGGACTGGAGTGGTTAGAGACAGGAGACAGGGAGGTCCATGAGGAGGCTGATCCAATAGTCAAGGCAAGATATGAAAAATGCTTGGATCAGCATAGTAGCAGTTTGGATGCAGAAAAAAGGGTGGATTTTGGTGATGTTGTAGAACTGACAACATCAGTCCTATTCACTGTTTTATTTATTTTGTCAGTGATGTCCATCTAGCTTTATTTCTATTTATTCTGATGACTTGACACCTGACCTCATGTTTTGTTTTGTTGTCTGTCTCCCCCTTCTAGACTGTGAGCCCGTTGTTGGATAGGGACCATCTCTATATGTTGCCAACTTGTTCTTCCCAAGCACTTAGTACAGTGCTCTGCACACAGTAAGTGCTCAATAAATATGATTGAATAAATGAATGAATGAACTGACAGGATTTGGTAACAGATTGAAGATGCAGGTTGAGTGAGAGAGATGAGTTAAAGATAACAACAAGGTTATGGGCCTGCACGACAGGGAGAGTGGTAATGATGTCTACAGTAATGGAAAGTCAGGTGTGGGGGATAAGGTTCAGATGGGAAGATGAGTTCTGTTTCTAGACTGTAAGCTTGTTGTGGGCAGGTAACGTCTACCAACTGTTACATTGTACTCTCTGAAGTTCTTAGTATAGTGCTGTGCACACAGTAAGCACTCAATAAATTCGGTTAATTAGTTGATTGGACATGTTAAGTTTGAGGTGATAGTGGGACATTCAAATATAGATGACCTAAAAGCAGGAGGAAATGTGAGGATTGAGAGAAGTTCAGAGGAGTTCTGTTTCTAGAATGTAAGCTTGTATGGGCAGGGAACATATTTGCTAATTTTGTTGTATTGTCCTTGCCTGAGCGCTCTGTACAGCACTCTGCACAAAGTAAGCACTCAATAAATACCATTGATTGATTGAGAAGTAGAGAGGTCATGGCTGGAGAGGTAGATTTGGGAATGATCTGCATAGAGATAGCAGTTGAAGTCATGGGAGTGAATGAGTTCTCTGAGGAGGTGGTTGTAGATGGAAACTAGTAGGGGAACCAAAACTGAGCCTGGAAGGACTCCCGAAGTTAGAGGAATATTGCCCCTAATTTGCCTTTCTCTTCAAGTAGTAAATTTATTCTCACCTGATTTCATAATTATTCAGTTGTTTAATTGCATTCTTGGCCTCCTGTTTATTAGAGAATGTTACGAAGGCATAACCCCGATTGTTACCATTGAAGTCCATCATCATCCTCATTTCGTAGATTTTACCAATCTGAAGGATCAGGGAAAGAAGAAAAACCATAACTCTCACAAAAAAATTAAAACATAAAATGCTGTATTTCCTTAAAGGGAATTGTAACACGGAGGCTCCTTTCTGAATGATAATGGTATTCATTCATTCATTCATTCATTCATTCAATCGTATTTATTGAGCGCTTACTGTATGCAGAGCACTGTACTAAGCGCTTGGGAAGTCCAAGTTGGCAACATATGGAGACGGTCCCTACCCAACAGTGGGCTCACAGTCTAGAAGGGGGAGACAGACAACAAGACAAAACATATTAACAAAATAAAATAAATAGAATAAATATGTACAAATAAAATAGAGTAATAAATACATACAAACATATATACTTATATATACATGTATACAGGTAACTAACTGTACATACTGTATACTTAGGACTGTTAGCCCCAAGTGGGACAACCTGATTACCTTGTATCTACCCCAGTGCTTAGAATGGTGTTTGGCACATGGTAAGCGCTTAACAAATACTATAATTATTATTACTTGGCACGTAAGTCCTTAACCAAAATCACAATTAATAATAATAATAATAATAATAATGGTGGCATTTGTTAAGCGCTTACTATATGCAAGCACTGTTCCAAGCGCTGGGGAGGTTACAAGGTGACCAGATTGTCCCACGGGGCGCTCACAATCTTAATCCCCATTTTACAGATGAGGTATTAAACAACTTACTATGTTCCAAGCACTGTGGTAAGTCCTGGGATAGATACAGGATAATCAGATTGGACACAGTTCCTGTCTCAGACAGGTCACAGTCCAAGAGGGAGGTAAACTGGTTTTTATCCCAATTTTACAATGTTGATACCGAGGCTCAGAGAAGTTAAGTGACTTACCAAGTTCACACAGTAGACAAGGACCAGAAACAGAACTAGAACCAAAGTTTCCTGACACCTGGTTGCCAATTCTTTCTGTTAGGCCATGCTGAATGGACTTGGTATGCTTCCTTTTTGGGAAGCAAGATGTCTTCATCTCTCTCTTTTTTTTAATGGCATTTATTAAGTGCTTACTATGTGCAAAGCACTCTTCTAAGCGCTGGGGAGGTTACAAGGTGATCAGGTTGTTCCACGGGGGGCTCACAGTCTTAATCCCCATTTTACAGATGAGGAAACTGAGGCCCAGAGAAGTGAAGTGAATTGCCCAAAGTCCCACAGCTGACAAATGGCGGAGCTGGGGTGAGAATCCATGACCTGTGACTCCAAAGCCAGTGCTCTTTCCACTGAGCCACACCGCTTCTCAATACAATGTATTGAGTACAATACAATGGAGTTGGTAAAAACTTACAGTCAAGAGGGGAAGACAGACGTTAACATAAATAAATACTTTATACTATATAATTAATAGAAATGTACATGACTGCTGTGGGGTTGAGTGTGGGGCAAATATCAAATGCCCGAAGGTCCAAAGCCCTGCATCATACATGATGCAGGTGGGAAAGGGAGCAGGGCAAAAGAGAGCCTAATCAGGGTTGGCTTCCTGGAGGAGATGAGACCTTAATAAGGCTTTGAAGATGGGGAGAGTAGTGGTCTTTATGATTGTGAGTACTTCCTATATTGTACTTCCCCAAGCCCCAATGCTCGAACAATTCAGCAGTCAGTATTAATTAATTCTTCTGGGTTGGGTCTAGCCTTGTCTGACTCTTGAACAAAATCAAGCAAAATAAAGACTAAATTCATTTGAGGGGGCCAATCGTTTTCAGTTGGCACCATGCAATCTTTTGATGAAAGGAATGGTCTCTATCCCATTTTGAAAAAGGTGGAGCAAGGAAAGTGTAGCACTTTGACCTGTCTCTGGAATCTGAGCGTATACTTGCTTCCACATGTTGAAAAGTTTGGTTCAAGGCAGTCATTCTCCCTAACTCCCGTTCAGTGTTTCCTCTTTCTTTAATCACAGCACATCACTCTGAATCAGTAGCTTCTCTATTCTACTCTGGAGTTTTCCTTTCTATTTAATAGCCAAGGCCGGGCTGCAGGATAAATACCTGGAGGGATTGGAAAGTGGGAAGAGAGATTTGAGGGTTATCCAACTCTGTTGTCATTGATTGACTATTTCCTCATCTCTATCAATCTGCATTTTTGTGATACCTCTCTCTGCAGCTTTAGATAATGATTATTTTGTCAGGGTTGGAAGAAGCCAGTTGATATGAAAAAAACAAATCATTTTTCAATGCTGTTCATTTCACTGTCCTTCTAGCAGGAATCCTCATTTGTAAGGCTTTGGCTATTGTAAAGGTTCTGTCACAGTTCAATCTTTAAGTACTTTTACAATTTAGAGTTTGTTCATAGATCAAATTATATCCTTTAAAACGCAAGCAGTTTTTCCGATTTAAACACAATTCTTCATCAGAGTCTGTTTGTAGTAAGCTTGTTGTGGGCAGGGAACATATCTAACAACTCTGATATAATATACTCTCCCGAGTGCTTAGTACAGTGCTCTGCACACAGTTAGTGCTCAATAAATGCCACGGATTGACAGTGAGTAATAATGATTCTGAAATTTCAGTGCTTACTATGTACCATGCAATGTACTAAGCACTGGAGCAGATACAGAATATGCAGATCAGACACAGGGAGAAAACACGTATTCAATTTTATTGATGAGGAAAGGTACATTAAGAAACTACAGACTAGGCTGTCCTTCTTACATCTTTGCTTTGGAGTAGGAGTAACATCCCTTACGTTTCCCTTCAGTAATCTACTATGGGTTCTCATCCATTAATTTATCCAATTCCTTGATCCTTGAAAAGTAAATGCGGTACTCTTTCTTAGTTCTTTATAGCATTGGATTTAGTAATCAAATGTTGTAAAGAAAAAATTAAACAATAGATGTAATTCTTTCTTGAACTGGAATGAGGCAGAAATGACATTAACAACTCCCCCCACAAAACAGATTTCTGCCCAGATTAATATATGGCAGTAAACAGTTTGTCTATTACTTCATTGATATTACAGAAATCAAAAAATTTTTCCCTTTGAGTATTTTCTTTGTCTATCAATTTCAAAAGATACTTTAAAAATGAAAGCTCTTCATTCTCCACATAAGATTGTTAGGACTGTTGAAGAAGCATGTCTTATTTTTATTGTGTGGAGGAAGCTTTTCACTGGTTTAGCAAAACTTTTTTTTGTAACTATCAAAGTTTTCAAAGGTCACATGTTTCAATGACACAATGTTATTCATTGACAAGGAGGACATTTTAAAGAAAAAATACACTTAATGAAATTCTAATTTGACTGCATGCTTTGTGGTCGAGAGAGCCATTCATTAGATTTTCATTAAGAACCAAAGAGCAGGTGTAAAACAGAAAAGTGGGGCAATAATCCCATGGGTAGAGAGTGCAAGATGGAAAATAGCGATTGCAATTGTAACTCACTTTTTCACATAATGGTATAAGTTCATCTTCAAAAAGATCTCGGGGTAATTTTCCCACAAAAATTTCACAGCCCCTCTCTGGGGCAGCAGCCTCCCAACCTGGGGGAGGACCACCATATTTCCTCTGTCCATTTTCCTGCAAAGGAGAAGAAAAGATAGTCACAACATTTGAAACGCAGAACTTTGACTGAAGAATCACAATTCCTACTAAAGAGTTCATTTTCCTGGAGGAGCTGGGATCCCACTGCCTCAGCTAAATGCTAAAATTATTATTACTATTGTGGTATTTGAAGTGCTATGTGCCAAGCACTGTATTAAATGCTGGGGTGGGTAAAATGCAATCAGAACAGATGCATTTCCTGTCCCAGTGAGGGCTCAAAGTCTGTGGTGGAGAAGAGTGAATATTTTATTCCCATTTTCAACAGATGAGGAAACTAGGGTACAGAAAAGTGACTTCTTTAAAAGGTATTTGTTAAGTGCTTACTATATGTCAAGCGCCCTTCTAATTACTGGTGTAAATGCAAGTTAATCAGGTTGGACACAGTCCCTCTCTCATACGAGGCTCACAATCAAAGTAAGAGGGAGAGCAGGTATTTGATCCCCATTTTACGGATGAGGTAACTGAAGGCCAAAGCACTTAGTACAGTGCCTGGCACATAGTGAGCGCTTAACAAATACCATGACAAATGACCATCTATATCCTCAAATTTCCACTCTGGTATGTGTTTCCTCAAAATTAAAGTTTTGCATTTCACATAGCAAAAGTACTGTGAAATATTCTCAGTTCAAGGAAACATGTTTTATTTTGACTCCTTTGAATTCCATCACAGAGAAATACAGATGTCTGATGTTCATTGAATCATGGGTATTTTTGTTGTTGGAAGTAGGAATCCAAAATCTACAGAATCCAAAATTCCATCCAACCATAGTTAACAGCTAATATTCCTGGTTATTATCACGTTTGACTATGCATATCTGATTATGTTTTGAATTAGCAAATAATTTAAAATCCTTTTATCTCTTGCCCTTGCTGCTTTGTCCTCATTTCTAAAATTCAAAATGGCTGGGATAGAGTATTAATGGGTGAATTTACTTGGTTGAGCAAAGCTAGTCTGTGCCTCTAATAGAGAATTTAGTTATCAAGGGGTAAGGATTGATCAATCAATCAATTGAGTGCTTACTATGTGCAGAGCACAGTATTAAGCACTTGGGAGAATACATTACAACATAATTAGCTGGCACGTTCCCTGCCCATAATGAGCTTACAGTCTAGAGAGAGATCAGACACTATTATGAATAAATAAGCAATTTATAATATATAATTCAAAGTTATGTACATAAGTGCAGTGGGGTTGTGGTTGGGGTGAATCGCAAACGTGCAAAGGTCACAGATTTAAGTACATAGGTAACACGGAAGGGAGAGTGAGCCGAGGAAAAGAGGGCTTAATGGGGAAAGGCCTCTTGGAGGAGATGTGACCTTAATAATGCTTTGAAGGTGGAGAGAATGGTAGTCTGGTGTATACAGAGGATGAGGGAGTTTCAGGCTAGAGGGAGGATATGGGAAAGGGGTTGGTGGCAAGATAGATGAGTTCTGGGCATGGGTAAGCTGGTCTCCTAGACTGTGAGGCCGTTGTTTGGTAGGGACCGTCTCTATATGCTGTCAACTTGTACTTCCCAAGTGTTTAGTACAGTGCTCTGGACACAGTAAGCACTCAATAAATACGATTGAATGAATGAATGGAGGAGCAGAGTGTGCTGGCTGAGTTGTATTGCGGAGGGAGAAAAGTTGTTTTATTACTTGTTTCCTTCCCATAGAGCCCTTTAAGATTGGTTTAATCTTTGGAGTTGATATTTGAATAAGGAAACCAAGAGAGCTCCTCAAACCTAGGCACATTTGCTGGAGTTGGGCTGTTAGTTGGAAGAAACGGGTAGTTGGTTTAGAGATGTCTCTGACTGAATTCACAGAATAATTTTTGCTGGAAAACTTGCCAATCCCTTAATAGAATAGCGGTGGTCTCACCATAATTACAATATAAACTGTTGTGATTCGAAAGGGAATGTATCATAAAGTAAATCAGAGAGGAGTTGTCAGTATTTGAACTGGACTTTTTAAGTATTGGGTCCATGGTATTTTATATACTCTGTTTTACAACATTCCAAATGGCAGTGTCATCTGCTGAAACCAAAACAAAAAAAACTGCTGTTTCCTTTTTTTATGGTTTGTATTGAGCGCTTTATTAGTGCTTTATTCAGTCCATGTCCCACATGGAACTTACAATCCTAATCCCCATTTTATAGATAAGGGAACTGAGGCACAGAGAAGTGAACTGATTAGTCCAAGGTCACATAGCAGACAAGTGGCGGAGCTGGAATTAGAATCCAAATCCTTCTGACTCCCATGCCTCTTCTATATCCACTAGGCCACACCGCTTCTTAACTTACTTAACTTCTTTGTACCTCTTTCCTCAAATGTAAAATAGTTTAATATACCCTTTACCCTCCACTGAGATTGTGAGCTGATGTGGTACGGGGATTGTGTCTGACCTAGTTGTATTGTATCTACCTCAGTGCTTGGCATATACTAAGTGCTTAACAAATACTACTAGTATTACAACTATTAACTAGATTATTTTTGTATGGCTAAAATATTTTTCTGTGGGCACACCTATTTCTTTTATAAAGTAGAAAAAGACTCTCAGGGATTGACTAAACTCACACCGGACAGAACACGGTTTAACCTTCCTCCCTTCCTGTTTACCTCAGCTGAGAATGGCTGTACAGTCAAGACCACCCATGACACTACACTCTCAGGCTCCTGCCCAGAGTCCTTGTGTTGGAAAATAGCTCCTGATAACTCTTCCAATTCCTGGGTATACTGAAGATTTTTACCTAATCCTGGCACGTGCACTCTCTCGGGGACTTTTCTCTGACACTGAATCACTATTTCATGAAGAGCTATTCACGCTTCAAACAGCACCTCAGGATGTTAGAGAGGGGGAAAAAAAAGATTCTGAGATTTTAAATAGTCTTGACTTGACTGGCTTAGGCAAAGTGTGTGGGTCAGTGAACCAAGAGTTTAATCCTTTCCATGCAAAAAATTATATTTAAAGAACTGATCCCTGCCTTAGGGTAGGGTATGTCTGACAGAAGCTCACAGAATAGGTAACTCTTAATACCGGTGGTAGGGCATGGAGTCCGAAGAGGCTCTGAAGGTAATATTTTCCTCTCACATAAGAGTTGACAATATGTGTTTGTATAACAAATGAATAGGGAAGAATATAACCTTAAAGTTACAAATGCCAGTGTATTTTCCATCTACCTTACTAAGGCCAGCCTACTGTCATCTACAATATGGTTCAGCTCTTCTAGAATACAGGAGACAGTAGGTAAGAGAAAGGTATCTTTGGGCAAACATATCAGGGAAGTTAAACCAACCTAGATTTTGGTAGGGATGGAGGGTTTAATTCGAATTGGATTAACCCTGGTATTATTTCCTGGTAAACTGCCCTATCTCATATTAATAATGGTAGTATTTCTTAAGTGCTTACTCTGTGTCAAGCACTGGGGTAGTTCCTCTATAATCTGATCAGATACAGTCTCTGTCACATATGGGGCTCAGAGGAGTTAAGTGACTTTCTCAAGGCCACACAGCAAATGAAAGGAAGAGCCAAGATTAGAGAGCCTGGATTCTAATAATAATAATAATAATAATGCTGACATTTATTAAGCGCTTACTATGTACAAAGCGCTGTTCTAAGTGCTGGGGAGGTTACTAGGTGATCAGGTTGTCCCACGGGGGCTCACAGTCAATACCCATTTTACAGATGAGGTAACTGAGGCACAGAGAAGTTAAGTGACTTGCCCAAAGTCACACAGCTGACAATTGACGGAGCTGGGATTTGAACCCATAACCACTGACTCCAAAGCCCGTGCTCTTTCCGCTGAGCCATGCTGCTTCTCTGACTCTGCCATGTGTCTGCTGTATGAACTCGGGCAAGTCATTTAATTCCACTGACCTCTTGCTCCACCCCATCTCACCCACTTACCAACAGTAACACACTTGATTTTATCATCTCTAGTGACTGTACAAGCCCTACCCTCACCAATTCTGAAATCCCTCTCTCCAACCACCTCACCTGCCTTCTCTCCCATTCATCTCCCTCCCTGCAAATCTGTCCTGTTCTTCCACAGACCTCTCCGATATTTTGACCCCATCCAATTTTCTCAAGCCATCGCACCCCATACCCAAATTACCTTCCCTTCATGTCCAAATTGATACCCTCAACACCACCCTCTCTGTTGAACTCATTCCCTCCCCTATCCCTTCTCTGATCTTGAACCACCAACCCACAGTCATGGATCACATTCCGCTTCCTTCGTTCCTGTACACAGGCAGCAAAGCACTACTGGCAGAAATCCAGATGCCAGACCAACCTCATCCACTTTAAAATCATCCTTGCCTGCTTTAACTCTGCCTTCTCCTCTGCCCAGCAACATTTTTTCTCCATCCTTATTGACTCTCAAGCCCGCTGCCCTAGCCAGTTTCAATGTTTAATTATCTCCTCAAATCCCCTGTCTACCTGTCACCCCCATCTCTTGCCTGTAATAACTTGGCCATGTGCTTAAGTGAAGAAATTGAAGTCATCAGGTGTGATCTCTCTAAAATCCTCCCTGCTCCTCTCCAGTACCTCCCTCCTCCTGTCCCTTCAACTCTCCCTTTCTAGAGGTATCTCAACAGGAGGTCTCCTGCCTCCTTTCAAAATGCACCCCCCACCTGTCCTTCTAACCCCATTCCTTCACACCTTATTGAAGTGCTTCCCCCACCCCTTGACTGCCATCTTCAATTCTTCACTTTCCAATGGTTTTTATCTTACTGCTTTCAAATATGCCCATCTCCCCCAACCCCCCCCCCCCAAATCCTCCCTTTACTCCTCAGCTCTCTCCAGTTATCCACCCATCTTCCTCCTACCATTTCTCTCCAAACCCCTTGAGCAAGCTGTCTACACCTGCTGTCTCAACATCATCTCCTCTAATTCTCTCCTTGAATCCTGGCTTCCAATCTGGCTTCTGCTTCCTTCACTCCATGAAAGTATACTTTCAAAGATCACCAATGATCTCCTTCTTGACAAATCCAACAGTCTCTATTACAATCTAATCCTTCTTGACCACTCATCTACCTTCGACACTGTCAACTCCCCCCTTCTCCTGGACACAATATCCCACATTTTTATGGTATTTGTTAAGCACTTACTATGTAACAGGCACTGTACTAAGTGTTGGGGTTGATACAAGCTACTCAGATTGGACACAGTCCATGTCCCTCATGGGGCTCAAAGTCTTAATCCCCATTTTACAGAAGCAGCATGGCTCAGTGGAAAGAGCCCGGGCTTTAGAGTCAGAGGTCATGGGTTCAAATCCCAGCTCCACCAATTGTCCGCTGTTTGACTTTGGGCATGTCACCTAACTTCTGTGGGCCTCAGTTCCCTCATCTGTCAAATGGGGATGGAGACTGTGAGCCCCCCATGGGACAACCTGATCACCTTGTATCCTCCCCAGCACTTATAACAGTGCTTTGCACATAGTAAGCACTTAACAAATACTATCATTATTATTATTATTTTACAGATGAGAACCTTGGCTTCACTGACACTGTCCTCTTCTGGATCTCCTCCTATCTCTCTGGGCACCCATTCTCAGTCTCTTTCCTGGGCTTCTCCTCTGCCTCCCACCCCCTAACTGTGGGTGTCCTTCAGGGTTACGTTTTGGGTCCCCTTTTGTTCTATTCTCCAGCTATACCCACTTCCTTGGAGAACTCATTCACATGGCTTCAACTATCATCTCTATGTGGATGATTCCCAAATGTACATCTCCAGCCTTGGTCTCTCTCTTTCTCTGCAGTCTCACATTTCCTTCTGCCTTCAGGATGTCTCTACTTGGATGTCCCGCTGACACCACAAATTTAACATGTCCCAAACAGAGCTCCTTATCCTCCCAACCAAACCCTGTCCTCCCTGTGACTTTCCCATCACTGTAGACAGCACGACCATCCTCCCTATCTCACAAGCTTGTAACCATGGTGTTATCCTTGGCTTATCTATCTCACTGAACCCACACATTCAATTTGTCATCAAATCCTGTTGGTTCAACCTTCTCGACATCACTAAAATCCACTCTTTCCTTTCCATTCAAACTGCTACCACATTAATCGAAGCACTTATCCTATCCCACCTTGATTACTGCATCAACCTCATCGCTGACCTTCCTGGCTCCTCGCTGACCTCCCACTGCAGTCCATACTTCACATTGCTGGCTGGGCCTATGCTTCATCCATTAACCCATACTGCTTCCCTTGAAGATGGGTATTCAAACTTCGACTCAAGCTTAACATTTTATAAGCCCAGATTCCTCACACTTTCACATCATATCCATTGTCAACATCAACAGCACAACACTCTTGTGGGTGCCTTGATTTTGCAGCCTCTGAGTCCTCTTTGATTCCTCTCTTTCTGTTCATCAACCTGCAGAATTCATCCATCTTCAAGGTCCTTCCTCCTCCTCATTGCTCATCTCTTTCCCTCCAGTGTCTCCCTGCCTAGGGCTTCAATCTTATCCTAAGTGCTGCAACTAGAAATATCTTAAATATTAATCTCATCAGGTCAGTTCCATCCTCCAAGGCCCATTTTGGCTTTTAAAAAATGAGAAAACTTGATCAGTTCCAAGTTTTTTAATAACTAGTTCCTGGGCCCTAACTGTCCTCTTCATTGATTTATTGATTGATTCTTTAAAACCCTCCAGTTTGTGCCTTCTGCTGGCCTCAAGCAAATCTGCTTATTGACTCACATTCAGTCCTGAAAAATAATGATTGTCGATACCATTCATTCCTTCCCCCTCTTCTTTGTCAAACCACGTCTCTGTCCTCGAGCTTTTTATGGAATGTGCCTGTTAACTCCCAAGCACTTAGTACAGTGCTCTGCACACAGTACATGCTCAATAAATAACACTGATTGATTGATTTTAATGCTCTAACAAAAATCAATTGCCTCCGTGAAGTTTTCCCAGATTTATCCTCCAAACACAGTCATACAATTCACTCTAGCCTCCCAGCAAACACGTATCTATCTAAAAATCTTTTGAATATGTGTCTTTTGTTTCTTATTGTTATTTATGCCCTGCTTATTCTGTTTCCCCATTACATTATAATATTCAAGCAGGCAGGTGACTTCATACTTTTCTTTTGCAGCACTTCTCAACACCAGAGAACAGCATGGTCTAGTGGAAAGAGCCTGGGCCCGGACATTGGAGGACTTGGGTTTTAATCCTGGCTTCACCACTTGTCTGCTCTCTGTCCTTGGGAAAGTGACTTCATTCACTTGTCTGTGCCTCAGTTACCTCATCTGTAAAATGGGGATTAAATCCTTCTCTCTCCAATTTAGGCTGTGAGCCCTCTGCAAGACAGGGATTGTATCTGACCTGACTACCTTATTTCTACCCCAGCACTTAGAAAAGTGCCTGACACATAGTAAGCGCTTAGAAAATACCATTAAGAAACAGGTTTATAATAGGAATTCAGTAAATACTATTGCTGGTGAAAAAAAATACTTATTTTTTTCCCCCAAGTGTGTTCTCCCTTCTGGACCTAGTCAGCCTAATTGAGATTTTTAGGAACCACTTATAAATCCATTTTTCTGTTCAGGTTCTAGCAAACTTTGAGCCTGAACGAATCTTAACTATTAAAGTATTTCTGTTTTCCTAGGATGACTGGCATTTCCTTCTGAATTATATGTCATTCTTAGGAATCACTTAAAACATTTCAGTCACTTGGAATTCTTTGCATGGAAGCTCCCAGAGCTGGAATCTGGATAATCCAAATATCAGATAACACTCAAGAATAGAGCAGACAGTCACAGCTGGGAGAAGCCAGTCAGTAAAGCTAAGAGTGTAGGAGATTTTACAAAGCAATATCCCTTTACAAAGCAATTTTACAAAGGCTAAACCATTAATGGTTACCTTTAATGGTTCGGCATGCCATTATTTTGAGTGCATATATTTGAGACCTGATGAGGCTAAGCACTGAGTCCCATCTAAGTGTTTATGTTGTATTTTAAGGTTTTATTTGGGGGAGAAAGTCTTTCACTGGGGCAAAGCAGGTGTAAGTCCACTTGTGGATTGGGCAGCTTCTGACTCAATATCTGCTCAGTAGCATTTCAGACAGGCAAAAAATAAAAATAAACCAGACTGTTCTTCCCTTGGCACTTTGGAAATACCCTGATCTTGGCTGGGCTGAGGTAAGGTCAAAGTTCATTTGATTACTCTAAAGAATGTCTGAAATTTGCTTCCACACAGCTACAACCCCAGTTGGCATTCCAAGGACCAGAGGGTCTGGCCGCATGTGGTCATTAACATCCCACTGTTTGGTTACCAAGGGGTCAGAATCAGGCTACCTCAATATACCATCATAAATAATTGTGTTTCGTCAGTCATAATTCCAAAACAGTTGACTGGTCACTATGTTCTCAGCTTCTATTTGGTGATGAAATAATCCCTGTTTTCAGTCCAACACTTTAGAGCAGTAGGGAAATAGACAGCAAGAAATGAAAGAAATTGTGTGTAAATATGAGGAATTATAATTTTAAGATCTTTTCTGAATCTCCCAATGTGTTAATTTGTTCATTTCTTCACTGTATTAGTTTCTGTGCCACAGCTGCCCTCTAATTCAGGTGACTGATTAAAGTTTTCTTCATGGCTATGATGGGGTGTCTGAACCTATTCTGTACATATGGCTATGGGAAATCTTTAAAAGTTCTTTGGGATTGGATTTCATTCATTCATTCAATTGTATTTATTGAGCGCTTACTGTGTGCAGAACACTGTACTAAAGGCAATTGGCATTTTAATCAGTCAATGGTATTTATGAATAGTTGTTTATCAATAAATCAAATTTATTGAGTGCATTCCATGTGCATTCTGCACAGTTCCAAGCGCTTGAGAGAGTATTCATTCATTCATTCAATCATTCATTCAATCATATTTTTTGAGCGCTTACTGTGTGCAGAGCACTGTACTAAGCGCTTGGGAAGTACAAATTAGCAACATATAGAGTTGGTCCCTACCCAACAACGGCCCACAGTCTTGAAGGGGGAGACAGACAACAGAACAAAACAAAACAAGTATTACAGAGCCGTTAGACACGTTCCCTGCCCACTAGACTATATTTCTCAGCAGTGGACATTGATGATAGTTTTCAAAGATCAAAGTCTTCTTTAAAGGGAGTTAAGATTAATAGGAATTTCAGCTTGGGGAGTGAATTGAAATCGACTGTGTTTGTGCTCAGCCCCATCTAAGCTGGAGTCAAAAGGCACGTTTCAGGAAGGAGTACTGTTATAGGAGCTCCATCAGATCATGCTGAGTGTTTTATAGATCCTTTGGCTGCAGTGACAAAAGGGCAGGCATTAGCACTTTGGTACGATCTTCCTCGGGTCCCATAGATCCTCCTTCTGCCCACTGGTTCTTGGAAACTGAGATACTGAAGGAGCTCATGATGTAATGCATAGAGCACGGGCCTGGGGGTCTGAAGGTCATGGGTTCTCATCCCGGCTCCGCCACTTGTCAGCTGTGTGACCTTGGGCAAGTCACTTCACTCCTCTGGGCTCAGTTACCTCATCTGTAAAATGGGGATTGAGATTGTGAGCCCCACATGGGGCAAGGGACTGTGTCTATCTCAGTTTGCTTTTATCCATCCCAGCGCTTAGTACAGTGCCTGGCAAATAGTAAGTGCTTAACAAATACCATTATTATTATTATATAAAAATAATGGGGACTTGAAAACTCAGGGCCACTGTACCATTGTATGATACGGCCTTCAATGAGGTCTCTTTTCCGAACAGCCTCCCCTTCTAGGAAGGTCACCAGGAAAGTCCATTCCCTGCCCCAACAGAAGCCAGAGGTCACGCTCTGTGGTGACCTGCCAACTAGGAAGCTTTGGAAATGTCAGGTCATCATGGAGGTTGTGGCCTGCCAGAAGCTTCCTACAGTGTAGACTGTGAGATCTTGTGGGACAGGGATTGTCTGATCTGATTGTGTTATATCTACCCTAGCTCTTGGTATAGGTGATTAAAAAATAACTAATCAATCAATCAGTCATATTTATTCAGCACTTACTTTGTGCAGAGCACTGTACTAAGCAATTGGGAGAGTACATTATGAGTTGATGGACATGTTCCCTGCCCGCAATGACCTTACAGTCTAGAGGGTGATCTAGACATTAATATAAATCAATTAATTATGGGATATGTACATAAGTGCGATGGGGTTTACTGTGGGTAAAATATTATTATGGTTATTATTATGACTTTTATTAATATCAAGCAGGCTTCTGCTTGGACTAGGGGAGATCATCAGGTCTGCCCCATCAACCCTTGAAAATATTGTTCATTTGTTCATATACCTTCCTATTCGCCATCCTTGGAATTCTTGTTTTTAAAGTGTTCATACTGTCTGTATCTTCCCTATAATGTATTCCTTTTTTTCCCAAGTGTGTGTCCTCCTCCACTGAGATAGCAAGTTTCAGACACAGACTTTGTCCAGTGTTTAGCACAAAGCAAACACTCAATAAATACCATTAACACTATTAAAAGTCAGTTCATTTTTCTTCGGACACCTTCACGATTTTTTACAGCCTTTTATGCCCAATCATTTTCAAATAGTGTTTTCGAAATGCTGAAAATCACATCATTCAGGAAGACTCTCTTTCTAAGAGGTCACCCATGCATGGCGGTATGTGAGATTCATTCATTCATTCAATCACATTTATTGAGCGCTTACTGTGTGCAGATCACTGTACTAAATGCTTGGGAATTACAAATCGGCAGCATATAGAGATGGTCCCTACCTAACAACTGGCTCACAGTCTAGAAGGGGGAGACAGACAACAAAACAAAACATGTACGTAGACAGGGGCTGAATAAATGATTAGCTCATATACTAGGTAACAAAAAAACTTAATTCTAAACAGCTGTGTGTGCCTTTCAAGTTAAGAATAAGAATATAAAAATAGTAACCATTTGACTCATTCAATTATTATTTTGCAAATTCAATGCAGGATAGTGCCTAGGTGTAATATTAAAATAGGCAACTTTGGCATGCAAAAGCCACAATATAGCACGGTATAAAAACTTAAGGAATCTTAAATTCATGGATTATCATGTAGCATTCTATTTTGTCCTTTTTTATGGTGTTTGTTAAGCACTTACTATGTGCCAAGCACTCTTCTATTAATTGGGGTAGACACAAGGTTATTAGGCTAAGTGCAGTCCCTGCCCCTCATGCCCCAAAGAGAAGGGAGTAGGATTTAATCCCCATTTTACAAATGAGGAAACTGAGATTCCAAGAAGTTCAGTGACTTGCCTGAGGTCACACAGCATATAAGTGGCAGAGCCTGGGTTAGAATTCACAACCTCTGACTCTCAGGCCTGTACTCTTTTCAGTAGGTCACATTACTTATCTGTTTCTCTTTTATTTTATCTTTTAATGTGTTTTTTTTCTCTTTAAAAGTACCCAAAGCTCAGTGCTTTTGTTTGTGTCTATGTGTTTATGTTTGTTTGTGCTAGTAGGTATTTAGGAAGTGGATGTGTGGATGTTGTGAGTGTGGTTTTCCTCCCCATCCTTGCCTAGCAAGGGGACTCTTCTCTCAATTAATCAATCTTATTCATTGAGCACTGAATATGTGCAGAGCACCATACTAAGCAGTTCGGAGAGTACAATATGACAGAACTGGAGGACACTTTCCCTGTCCACAACTAGCTTACAGTCTAGAGGGGGTCCTTGGACACCACCTCCCCACAGAGCACAACAAGTTTGATTCTGGAAGTGAAGGCCCCCAGGGACTCTCACTTCAGATGTCAAGCAGCCCTGGCCCTGTTCAGTTGCCTTCGACACTGTCGAATTGAATGAATATCCCCTTCTCTTGGAAACACTATCCAATCTTGGCTTCAGTGATACTGTCCTCTCCTGGTTCTCCTATCTCTTTGGCCAGCGTGGCTCAGTGGAAAGAGCATGGGCTTGGGAGTTAGAGCCCATGGGTTCAAATCCCGGCTCCGTCATTTGTCAGCTGTGTGACTTTAGTCACGTCACTTAACTTCTCTGGGCCTCAGTTACCTCAGCTGTAAAATGGGGATTAAGACTGTGAGCCCCACGTGCGACAACCTGATCACCTTATAGCCTCCCCAGTGCTTAGTACAGTGCTTTGCATATAGTAAGCTCTTAACAAATGCCATTATTATTATTATTCTCGGGCTCTTTCACAGGCTCTTCCTCTGCTTCCCACCCCCTAACTGTGGAAGTCCCTTAAGTTTCATTTCTAGGTCCCCTTCTATTCTCCACCTACACCCACTTCCCGGGAGAACTCATTTGCACCTATGGCTTCAATTGCCATCTCTATGTGGATGATATCCAAATCTACATCTCCAGCCCTGCTATGTCTACTTCTCTACAGTCTTGCACTTCTTCCTGCCTTCAGGATATTTCTACTTAGGATGTCCTGCCGAAACCTCAAATATAACATGTCCAAAATAGAGCTCCTTATCTTCCCAACCAAACCCTGTCCTCCCCGTGACTTTTCCATCACTGTAGACAGCACCACTATCCTCCAAGTCTCACAAGCCTGTAACCTTGACATTATCCTTGATTCATCTCTCTCATTTAACCCACATATTCAATCTGTTGCCACATTTTACTGGTCCAAATTTCAGATAATCTGTAAACTCCGCCCTTTCCTCTCCATCCAAACTGCTACCACGTTAATTCAAGCACTTATTCTATTCCCGCCTTGATTACTGCACTGTCTCCTTGCTGAGCTCCCTACCTACTGTCTCTACCTACCCCAGCCCATACTTCACTCTGCTGCCCAGATCATTTTTCTACCAAATTGTTCAGTCCATGTGTCCCGACTCCTCAAAAACCTCCAGTGGTTACTCCATCCACCTCCATATCAAGCAGAAACTCCTTTGCACTTTAGTCACCCCTCCCTCAGCCCGACATCACTTATGTACATCCGTTATAGATGTATTTATAAATAAATAACTGTAAGCTTGCTGTGGGCAGGGGAGGTGTCTACCAACTGTTATACTGTACTCTCCCAAACACTTAGTACAGTGCTCTGTACACCATAACTGTTCAATAAGTACAACTGATTGATTCATTGATCAGTTTTTGAAGTTTTGCCACATCCCAGGGATCATGGAAGCAGACCAGTACAGGGTCACCCATGATGTCGGGCACTGGAGTGGAGCAGGAACATGGCAGGCTCTTCACAGGGGGCAAATTCCCAGCTGGCTTTGCCCTGGGCCTATGCAGAGGCTTGACTCAGCCAGAGAGGCTGAGGGGATGGTGGTGTATTTGTTGGGCCCCCAGTGCACACATCATTAGAGAAGCAGCGTGGCTCAGTGGAAAGATCATGGGTCAGAGGTCATGGGTTCAAATCTTGGCTCCACCAATTGTCAGCTGTTTGACTTTGGGCAAGTCACTTAACTTCTCTGTGCCTCAGTTACCTCATCTGTAAAATGGGGATTAAAACTGTGAGCCCCCCAAGGGACAACCTGATCACCTTGTAGCCTCCCCAGAGCTTAGAACAGTGCTTTGCACATAGTAAGTGCTTAACAAATACTATTATTATTATTATTATTATTCCCAACTGTGACAGCCACAGTGCAAGAATGCTTCAGAAGAGGAGAGGAAGCTCTTTGCCAGAGAAGTTATTGCCAGTATCAGTCAGTCAGTAAATGGTATTTATTAAGCACTTACTATGTGCAGAGCACCATACTAAGCACTTGGGAGAGTACAACAGAATTAGCAGACACATTCCTTGACCATAACGAGTTTACAATACAGAGTTTGCCAAGCATTTCAGCTGCCTGCTTCTGCCCATCAATGCCTTCCCCTCATGGAGTGCTTCCTATTAGGCAGAGCCATCGCTTGTGTTCTAAAGCCACTTTATAACTTCTCTGCCACTTAAACCTGGCTAGCCCTGCTGCTTGACTTAGTCTGAGAGATGTCATCCCTACCAGGTGAAGTGAGATGATCCGGATTCTCCATTGGAATGCCACTCCTTTACACTACACTATCTGAATTCCTTTATCCTTTCCTCACAGGTCCTATTTTCCATCCCTTAATCATTTGTGTCACTTTTCTTTGTGTCTACTTGAGAAGCAGTGAAATCTAGTGGGTAGCGCTGGGGCCTGGATGTCGGAAGAACCTGGGTTCCAATCCCAGCTTTGCCATTTGTCTGCTGTGTGACCTTGGGAAGTCACTTAACTTCTCCATGCCTCAGTTATCTCATCTGTGAAATAGGGATTAAGACTGTGAGCCCAAGTGGGATATGGACTGTGTCCAACTTGATTAGCTTGTATCTACCCCAGTGCTGCAACGGTGTCTGACACATAGTAAGTGCTTAATAAATACCATTAAAAAAATCCACTCCAGATTCTCTGCATTCTTTTTAAAGTGACAAGAACTGGGCTGTGACTGATTGATTGATGTGGTCACTGCAGGGCAAAGAAGAAGGATTACTCTTGTTGATACATCCCAGTACCTTGAATGCTATCATGTTGACTTTGTTGATAAAGACCTTGCTGACATATTCAGTTTTGCGTCATTTCTGTTCTCCCAACCCCATACACTGTGTTTTCTGTTTTATTTTCTTTTTCTAGCCAGCTGTTCTCAATCTGTGGGAGCCAAATTTATGCGAACTCAAAATTTATATGACCATTTTGCTTCGTACTATTTAGACCACATCTTCCCTGCACTCCTTTTTATTTTTTGCCTAGAAAAGGTATCAGGTAGACTGTTTTGTCTGGAAAAAAAGTGATTCAGGAATTTTAGGCCACCTAAAGGCAGAACCCCAAGTCAGACCAACCAAACAGCCACCCTTAGTGCTTTTATTTTAACCCTTCTTCAGCATGTATGTTCATATGTACAAATATTTATTCGGCTATTTCAAGCTGACACAAACTACTACATTTCTCCTGCTTCCTCTATTTATACATCATTTATGCCTGCCTGTTTATCCTTGTTGATTTTAAGCCCTGAGGGTAGAGAATATCTTTTTAAAGCATCTGTTAAGCACTTTGTAGCAAGCACTGTTGTAAACACTGGAGTACATACAAGTTAATCAGATTGGATGCAGTCCCTATTCCACATAGAGCTCACAATCCAAGAAGGAGGAGGGAGAGCAGTTATTAAATCTCCATTTTACAGATGAGGTAACTGATGCCCAGAGTACTGAGGTGACTTGCCCAAGGCCACACAGCAGGTAAGTGATAGAGCTGGGATTAGAACCCAGGTCCTTTGACTCTCATGCCCATACTACTTCTGCTGGACCTCTTTGCTTCTCTTTTTCTTCTAGTTTACTCTCCCTAGCACTTAATTCAATCCTCTGCACACAGGGCTCAATACATCTTGTTGATTACTAAATTGGGACATCAGGAGAGTGATTTTTCTGAGAGTTGGGCTTCCTAGGAGAGTTGGGGCGAGATGACAGTTACAGCTTTCCTTTTCATTTTCCTAGAAATGTCTCTGGCCTTGGTCAGGTTCTGTGTTTGCTTTGCTATTTCAGGGAATGGTAAGGTGGACGGGGGTAGAAACAGGTGACAATGTCCACTACATTGTAAATTCATTGTGGGTAGGGATTGTGTCTACCAACTCCTTTGTATTGTACTCTCCCAAGCATTTAGCATAGTACATTGCAATCCAGGAAACACTCAATAATTACCATTAACTGATTGATTGGTGCATGATCTAGAATCATTTATCCATTCCTTCCCCATTTGTGTGCTTGCAAACTTTCAGCGGTGGCCTCTGTGTCAAATTATTAAATATCACAAAAAATCCAACACATTTATCCTCTAGTTGAAAATTGGGTTTGTCAAAGCATCATTGGAGAGCAATTTTAAAATCTAACTATGGTAAGGAAGATCAGATATATTCTTCACATTTTACTTATATGTATATTACTTCATTCGTTTCAGAAGCAGGACTCAGAGAAGCCAGGAAAGCCCATGGGAGAAATGTGATGTTTGTTGATGGTAACAATAACCATGATACCTAGTTCCATAAGCAGTTTAATTTACAGAGCTAATTCCACTATGAAGGGATTTTAGTACTCCGTGGGTGTTCAGGAGATGATTATTAACAGTAACAACAAATATAGTGATAATACATCTAGAAATGGAAAATTTCAAGAGCGAATATGCCTTTCCCCCTTAGGAATGGGGAGGAGGAGCAGGTGTATAAATATATTCCAATACACCCACCTTGTAGACCACCCCCTTGCAGCTGGTCAGGTCATTTGGAAGCACAGGTGGGAGCAGTTGGCCTGACAAGTAGTAGCAGTGGGTAGAAGGCAGGGATTGTGTCTACAGTTCTATTGTTCTCATCCAAACTGGGGACCAGTGCTTTGCACACAGTAAGTACTCGATAAATACCTGACTGATGAGACGTAGTAGCAGCAGCATTTATGTCATACCCACTTGGTGGGGTGCACTGTACTTGGATAGTACAGAATAGCAAAGTGGCAAGTTCCCCACCCACAAAGATAGTACATGTAATGGAGAACCCAAAAGAAGGTGGATTGCTCAGAATCCACCCAAGGAAATGTCTGAGTCTTTACTGGAGTTCTAAAAGTAGCTCTTCACCCTACTTCTAAATTGTCACATCTCTGCAGCACCTAAGACAGGGGTGCTAGTAGATAAGGAAGGTCATTTTTATTTTTATATGGTCTTTGTTAAGCTCTTACTATGTGCTAGGCCCTGAACTAAGCAATGGGGTAGATAGAAGTTAATTGGGTTGGACAAAATCCATGTCCCACATAGGCTCACAGTATTAATCCCCGTTTTACAGATGAGGTAATTGAGGCACAGAGAAGTTAAGTGATTTGCCCAAAGTCACACAGCAGAAAAATGGAGGAGCAGGTTTAGAACTCAGTTCCTTCTGATTCCCAGGCCTGTGTTGTATCCAATAGCCCGTATTGTTTCTCCATCCTAACCTCCCTGTGCCTAGAGCTGTGGGAGGTGAATTTAGACTAATTTATCTCTTCTCACTCACCTGCAATGGACATTTCCAAGCTTCACTGGTAAACTTGGTTCCAATTTCACTACCCCACCTTCTCAACCTCTTTGATCTCCTCCTCCTTTAACTGATGAACCAGGCCATAGCCACATTGTTTTTGGGTGTGTTGTTTTTTTTGTTTTTAAACTGAGAAATCTAATGCAGGAAAGAACAACATCGGCAGGGTCCTCCCTCAAAAGGCAGCCATCCCCCACAGGTAGTTTTATCCGGACTTTCCTCTCATGGGTGGGAGGCTCCCTTGTTCTGTTTTCACACTGTGGCTCAGAGCCACTAATACGGCTCCTGGTTAAAGTGAAACTTTGGTCAGAAAACAGTGAAAACATTCTCTCAAGAATGTGAGAGACAGCGAGGGCCTACCTGGACCAAGCTATATCCTGTACGCTGAATGAGTGCACGCAGGGCTGCTTCTTTCTGTGTGCCGCTCAATCCATCCCCGGATTTTTGATTTGATTCCATTGACAGTGATTATCAGCAAAAAATCAGGTTAATTAGGGATGCTCACTGCAATCAAATTTAAGATAAATTAAGTAAATTAATATTGTTAAGACCAAAAGTGTCTTTTTCCCAAAAGGCATTTGCATGACCAATTCTCTCTAATTATGGTTCACCTAGCTGAGAAACAGTGAGCCCTTAGGGTCAATAAAGTGCAACTTTAAAAAATTTCAATTTTCCAGTTGGCTTGAGGAATTTATAAAACAAAACTATATTACTGAATTTTCTTTAACAGCTTGATCAAGCAGTAGCCCATAATCATGATTCAAAAATTAAAATCCAAAAAAGGTGGCATTCATTTTACCCATAAAGTAGAAATAAAGTAGATAAACATCCTGTTATGAAATAGTGAAGTTATGAAACAGCAACATATTATGAGACTTTTAATTCAATAATGAAGACACCTATATTTAAGTCATATATGATTACATTTCTAATTTTTCTTTTTTGGTTATTTCAGTTTACTGGACTTCTGATACATTTCAGTTATAGAGACTAAATAACGAGGACTATGGCAATTTTTATGACATTTTAAAATGGAACTGGGACAAAAATGCAACCCAACTGATCATTTCGGTAAATCATAATGCCTATTTTTCAATAAGAAAAAACCACAAATCTCCTTGGTCTCACTTAGAACCAATAGGGAGTAAGGAGTCACTTTTCTTCTGAAATTCAGAAAAAATTGATAGAAAATTCTTCATTATAAATGAGATTTATTTGTTTCAGTCTACAAATATAGCTTATAACTAGGACCTGTAACAAGTACCAATCTACAACAGCCCTGTGGGGGACAGAGACTGATTATCTTGTATCTATTCCAGTGCTTAGTACAGTGCTTAGCACCTAGAAGGTGATTAACAAATGCCACAAGTAGTATATGCAAATCAATCAATCAGCCAGTCACATGCAGAATTCCACAATGATAAACCCTGTGTTTTTTAAGAATAATATCCCACATTCTCCCCCACTAGTTTGTAAGCTCTTTGAGGGCAGGGATCATGTCTACCAACTCTACAGTATTATAGTCTCCCAAGAGGTTAATAGAGCATTTTGCAGATAGAAAGCACTCAATCAATACCTGAATGACTGAGAGACAAGTCAGAATAATTTTTAGAGTCAACATGATAAAGGGAAGAACCTGTGAAATTCATTCATTCATTCAATCACATTTATTGAGCACTTAACTTTTTTTGCAAAATGGTATTTGTTAAGTGCTTACTATGTGCCAAGCATTTTTATAAGGGCTAGGGAAGATACAAGGTAATTAGGTTGTCCCACATAGGGCTCACAGTCTTAATTCCCATTTTACAGATGAGGTAACTGAGGCACAGAGAAGTTAAGTGACTAGCCCAAGGTCACACAGCTGGCAAGTGGTGGAGCCAGGATTAGAACCCATGACCTCTGACTCGCAAGCCCGTGCTCTTTCCACTGAGCCATGGTGCTTTTCTGTGTGCAGAGCACTGTACTAAGCACTTGGAAAGTACAATTTGGCAACAAATAAAGAAAATCCCTGCCCACTGTGGTCTCACAGTTTAGAAGAGGGGAGACGGATATCAAAACAAGTAAACAGGCATCAATAGCATCAATATAAATAGAATTATAGATAAATACACATCATTAATAAAATAAATATAATTATCAATATGTACATGAATACACAAAAGTGCCACGGGGCAGGTAGGGGGGTAGAGTAGATGGAGTGAGTGGGGGCTATGGGGAGGGGAGATGGAGCAGAGGAAAAGGAGGGGCTTAGTCCAGGAGGCCTCCTGGAGGAGGTGAGCTTTCAGTAGGGTTTTGAAGGGGGGAAGTGTCCTAATTTGGTGGATGTGAGGAGGGAGGGCATTCCAGGCCAGAGGTAGGATGTGGGCCAGGGGTCGACAGCAAGACATGTGAGAACGAGGCACAGTGAGAAAGTTAATACCAGAGGAGTGGAATGTCCAGGCTGGGTCATAGAATGTGAGAAGGGAGGTGAGGTAGGAGGGGGCGAGGTGATGGAGAGCTTTGAAGCCAGTAGTGAGATTTTGCTTGTTATAGAGTTTGATAGGCAACCACTGGAGATTTTTGAGGATTTTTGGGGGGTGACATGCCCAGAACGTTTCTGTACAAAGATAACCCAGGCAGCAGAGTGAAGTATAGACTGAAGTGGGGAGAGACAAGAGGTTGGGAGAGCAGAAAAAATGCTGATGCAGTAAGTCAATCGGGATAAGATGAGTGACTGTGTTAACATGGTAGCAGTTTGTATGGAAAGGAAAGGGCAGATCTTGGTGATGTTATGAAGGTGAGACCGACAGGTTTTGGTGACTGATTGGGTATGTGGGGTGAATGAGAAAGCGAAGTCAAGGATGACACCAAGGTTGTGGGCTTGTGAGACAGGAAGAATGGTAATGCTGTCCACAGTGATGGGAATTACAGGGAGACGACAGGGTTTGGGAGGGAAGATTAGGAGCTCAGTCTTGGACATGTTGAATTTTAGGTGGTGGGAGGACATCCAAGTAGAGATGTCCTGAAGGCAGGAGGAGATGCAAGCCTGGAGAGAGGGAGAGAGAACAGGGGAGTAGATGTAGATGTGAAATATTATATATTAAGAAACAGACTAAATTTGGGACAAGACTGAGAGAAGTCAAAGATGAAACCAAGATTGTGAGCTTCTGGGAGTGAGCAGTGAGGTTGAATGCAATGGGAATGCTTTAGGGTTAAAGTTTAGGAGGGAAGATAGAGTTCAATTTTTGACATGTAATATTGAGTTTAACATATTAGAAGTCCCCTAAATGGACAGCATAATAAGCATCATCAACAACATTTATTTAGTGCTTCTGTGTCCAGAGTACTGTGCTAAGTACTGGGGAGAATGAAGTAGTTAAAATAAATTATTTCTTCTTTCAAAGGAATCTTTCTGCTTGCAGTCTAGCAGAGGAGACATATACTTATATTACAGATTAGGAGGAAGGCAGGAGGAAATATAGACAGTCCCCTTTAGACTATAAACCCTCTGTGGGCAGGGAAGGTGTCGACATTTCATTTGGATGTCTGCCCGCCACCTAAAGCTCAACATGTCGAAGACTGAACTCCTTGTCTTCCCTCCCAAACCTTGCACCCTCCCTGACTTTCCCATCTCTGTTGACGGCACTACCATCCTTCCCGTCTCACAAGCCCGCAACCTTGGTGTCATCCTCGACTCCGCTCTCTCATTCACCCCTCACATCCAAGCCATCACCAAAACCTGCCGGTCTCAGCTCCACAACATTGCCAAGATCTTCCCTTTCCTCTCCATCCCAACCGCTACCCTGCTCATTCAAGCTCTCATCCTATCCCGTCTGGACTACTGCACTAGCCTTCTCTCTGATCTCCCATCCTCGTGTCTCTCTCCACTTCAATCCATACTTCATGCTGCTGCCGGATTATCTTTGTCCAGAAACGCTCTGGGCATATTACTCCCCTCCTCAAAAATCTCCAGTGGCTACCAATCAATCTGCGCATCAAGCAGAAACTCCTCACCCTGGGCTTCAAGGCTGTCCATCCCCTCGCCCCCTCCTACCTCACCTCCCTTCTCTCCTTCTCCAGCCCAGCCCGCATCCTCCGCTCCTCCGCCGCTAATCTCCTCACCGTACCTCGCTCTCGCCTGTCCCGCCGTCGACCCCCGGCGTACGTCCTCCCTCTGGCCTGGAATGCCCTCCCTCTGCCCATCCGCCAAGCTAGCTCTCTTCCTCCCTTCAAGGCCCTACTGAGAGCTCACCTCCTCCAGGAGGCCTTCCCAGACTGAGACCCTTCCTTCCTCTCCCCCTCATCCCCCTCTCCATCCCCCCCTTCTTACCTCCTTCCCTTCCCCACAGCACCTGTATATATGTATTTATGTTTCTACATATTTATTACTCTATTTTATTTGTACATATCTATTCTATTTATTTTATTTTGTTAGTATGTTTGGTTTTGTTCTCTGTCTCCCCCTTTTAGACTGTGAGCCCACTGTTGGGTAGGGACTGTCTCTAGATGTTGCCAATTTGTACTTCCCAAGCACTTAGTACAGTGCTCTGCACATAGTAAGTGCTCAATAAATACAATTGATGATGATGATGATGACCAATTCTCTCTCCCTCTCCCAGTGTGCTCTGCACACTGTGAGCATTCAATAAATACCATTGACTGAAATGCAAAATTGTCAGATGAGTAGACTGGGATGGAGATGTAGATTTGAGGCTATCGGCATAGATTACTATGCACTTTGTTAAGCTCCCAGAGAGAGTGAGTGTAGAGAAAATAATATCAGCCTGGTGGGACACTTTAAAATGTTTACTTTTTGGTGAAGGCTTGTTTCAATTTTCCCCATATACAAACACAAGCACATACAAACATCTGAATGATTGATGCCCCAAAACACAAGAAGGGGTTTGGTGAGCATGTATCTTCTCATCTGAAGCCATACCTAGGTCCCTGGGCCTGAATCAGCACAGGTAGTCCAGCTGGGGTGTGACTTTGCACAAACTTTAGATGGGCTAGTGCATAGCTTTTCCTGCTCTCCATCAATCAATCAATTGTATTTACTGAACACTTACTGTGTGCAGAGCACTGTATTAAACACTTGGAAGTGTACAACATAACAGAGTTGGTAGACGTGTTCCCTGCCCACAGAGAACTTACAGTCTAGAATGTCATCTCTTAGTCTCAGCTCTCCTTCCGAAGAGAACAAAATGCACATTCATTCATTCATTTAATTGCATTTATTGAGTGCTTACTGTGTGCAGAGCATTGTACTTGTACGTTTGTACATATTTATTACTCTATTTATTTATTTATTTATCTTGTACATGTCTATTCTATTTATTTTATTTTGTTAGTATGTTTGGTTTTGTTCTCTGTCTCCCCCTTCTAGACTGTGAGCCCGCTGTTGGGTAGGGACTGTCTCTATATGTTGCCGACTTGTACTTCCCAAGCGCTTAGTACAGTGCTCTGCACACAGTAAGCACTCAATAAATATGATTGATTGATTGATTGGAGAGAACAATTTGGCAACAGAGATAATCCCTACCCAACAACGGGCTCACAGTCTCAGAGCCAACCAGGTCCTTCCCAGCTCAAAACATCAAAAAGAGAAGGCATGAAGAGACTGAGCAAGGAGAGGGAGGGAGAGAGAGAGCGAGTTATGGAAGATGAGACCAAGTGAGGTGAAGAGAGTGAGAAAAGAGTGAAAAATAGCAAGCTGCAGGGAGAGAAGATGGAAGAAATGTGGAGATAAAGGAGAGAGAGGAATGAAAAGGAGGAAAAAAGGGGAAAAATGGACACACAGATCCATGCTTATCCTTTCCCTTGCTAGAGTGGAAGCTTCTTGAGAGCAGGAACCATGATCTGTACCTAGAGGGTAGTATGGTGTGTCACCTGAGTGAAATTCAATGATGATGATATGATTATCTTCAGAAAGCTATGCATTCAAACCCCTGATCTACACACTTATTTTTCTTGAAACTGGTCTTCTTATCTTTATCTCAGCTATATAAGCTAAATTAGTCAATAGTGGTATTTATTTCCAAATTAAATCCAGAGCATGGTGGCCTCATAATGGGACAAATGTATGCTGCTTCTTCTTTAGTCCAAACAAAAGTTGATGTTGTCATAACAATTGTAATCAGATAAAAGACGATTTGGTTTAACCCTCATGGGTGTGGATTTTTGACTGAAAATTTGTCTTTTGTGTGTCTTGTGATAGGGTAGACATCTCTCTGATTTATACATATTTCTCTTCCAGCCCTTTCCTCCTTAGAAAAAAAAGTAGCACAAATTGAAATAAATTGATTTTGTTCTTTCCTTGTTCAGAAAATAGACGTTTGAAGGGATTTTGCATCCAAGGAGCATGTTTTCAAACTGCGGTCCTTAATACACGTAGTCACTTAGCCCAGGAACTCTAAGAGTAGTTAAGGAAATCTTCCTTTTCTTTAACAAATGGAACTTGTTAAACATTTATTATGTGCCAAGTGCTGGGGTAGATACATGATCATCATTCATTCAATTGTATTTATTGAGCACTTACTGTGTGCAGAGCACTGTATTAAGTGCTTAGGTTGGTCATCAGGTTGGTCATAGTCCCTGTCCCACATGGGCTCACAGTCTAAAAAGAAGGGAGGAGGATTTAATCATCATTTTGCAGATGAATTAACTGAGGCACAGAGATATTAAATGACTTGCCAAGGTCACACAGCAGACACTTAGCAGAGTCAGGATTAGAACCTTGGTCCTCTGGTTCCCGTGCCCAGGCTCTTTCTACTAACCCCTGCTGCTTTAAATTGTCCTCTTTCTCAGAGTTGTTTATGCCCATCAGAGGTTTAAACTCAGTAACTTTTGTGTTCACAGTTTCTCTTCTATAGAGAAATCTGCAGTTTCTTCTTTCCTCCCTTAAGCCCATTTACTTTTCCAGGTGGGGAAGGAGAAGAAGGCACTGAGGAGGAAGAGGAGAAGAAGAAAAAGGAGGAGGAGGAAGGGTAGGTTGGGCAGAAAACATATGTCTTCTTAATTCATTCAATCGTCTTTATTGAGTGCTTACTGTGTGCATAGCCCTGTACTAAGCGATTGATTCTGTACTGGGTGACTTACATATTATAGAATATAGTTCCACAACAAATAGGTACTTACATACCACTACTGCTACTACTGCTGTTACTACTACTTCTACTACTACTAATCAATCAATCAATCAATCAATCAACCAAACATTTTTATTAAACATTTACTGCTTGGAAGAGTACAATATAACACAGTCGGTAGACATGTTCCCTGCCCACAGTGAGCTTACAATTTAGAGGGGGAGACAGATGTTAATGTAAATGAATAAATTAAGGATATGTGCACAAGTGCTGTGGAGCTGAGGGAGGGGTAAATAATAATAATAATAATAATAATAATAATAATAGCATTTGTTAAGTGCTTATTATATGCAAAGCACTGTTCTAAGTGCTGGGGAGGATACAAGGTGATCAGGTTGTCCCACGTGGGGCTCACAGTCTTAATCCCCATTTTACAGATGATGTAACTGAGGCACAGAGAAGTTAAGTGACTTGCCCAAAGTCACACAGCTGACAATTGGCAGAGCTGGGATTTGAACCCATGACCTCTGATTTCCAAGCCCGTGCTCTTTCCATTGAGCCATGCTGCTTCTCTCATGAATAAAGGATGAATGAATAAATGAGTGAATAAAGGGTGCAAATCCAAGAGTAAGGGTGACACAGGAAGGAGTAAGAGAAGAGGAAATGAGAGCTCAATCAGCAAAGTTCTCTTGGGGTAAATGTTCAGGATGTGAGCGAGAGATTGGCAGCAAGATAGACCAGATCAAGGTACAATGAGCAAGGTACAATTGGCATTAGAGGAACAAAGTGTCTGGGCTGGGTTATAGTAAGAGAGCAGCGAGGTGAGGTAGGAGGGGGCAAAGGGATCTAATGCTTTAAAGTCAATGGCCAGGAGTTTCTGCTTGATGAAGAGGTGTTTGGGCAACCACTGGAAGTTCTTGAGGAGTGGGGAAACCTGGACTGAGTGGATTTGTAGAAAAATGATCTAGGCAGCAAAGTCAATCAATCAGTCAATCATATTTATTGAGCACTTACTGTGTGCAGAGCACTGTATTAAGCACTTGGGAAGTACAGTCTAGAAGGGGGAGACAGAGAACAAAACTAAACATATTAACAAAATAAAATAAATAGAATAGATATGTACAAGTAAAATAAATAAATAGAGTAATAAATATGTAGAATCATATATACAGGTGAAGTGAAGCAAAGTGAAGTATGGACTGCAGTGGGGAGAGACAGCAGGCAGCGAGGTCAGCAAGGAGGCTGATGCAGTAATCAAGGCAGGACAGAATAAGTCCTTGGATGGGAAAGGGTGGATTTTAGTGATATTGTGAAGGGTGAACCCACAGGATTTGGTTACAGATTGAATATGTGGATTTAATAATAATGATAGCATTTATTAAGCGCTTACTATGTGCAAAGCACTGTTCTAAGTGCTGGGGAGGTTACAAGGTGATGAGGTTGTCCCACGGAGGGCTCACAGTCTTCATCCTCATTTTACAGATGAGGGAACTGAGGCCCAGAGAAGTTAAGTAACTTGCCCAAAGTCACACAGCTGACAAGTGGTGGAGCCGGGATTTGAACCCATGACTTCTGACTCCAAAGCCCAGGCTCTTTCCACTGAGCCACGCTTCTTCTCTGAAAGAGATGAGTCAAGGATAATGTCAAGGTTATGGGCTTATGAGACAGGGAGGATGGTGGTGCTGTCTACAGTGGTGGGAAATTCAGGGGTATGACAGGGCTTGGGTGGGGAGACAAGGAGTTCTGTTAAGGACATGTTAAGTTTGTGGTTCCAGTGGAGATGTCCGGAAGGCAGGACGAAATGTGAGACTGCAGAGAAGGAGAGCAGTTAGTGCTGAGAGGTAGATTTGGGAATCATCCACATAGAGATGGTAGGTGAAGTCATACGAGTGAATGAGTTCTCCAGGGAAATTGGTTTAAATGAATAATAGAAGAGGACCCAGAACTGAACCTTCAGGGACTCCCACATTTAGGGGGTAGGAGTTAGAGGAGGAGCCCACAAAAGAGAATGAAGAGCGGCCAGAGAGATAGGAGGAGTACCAGGAGAGGGCAATGTCAGTGAAGCCAAGGGTGGATAATGTTTCCAGGAGTAGGTGGTGGTTGATGGTGTTGAAGGCAACTGAGAGGTTGAGGAGAATTAGCATGGAGTAGAGGCCACTTAATTTGGCAGGTAGGGGATCATTGCTGACCTTTAAGAGAGCAGTTTCTGTGGAGTTAAGGGGGCAGAAGCTAGATTGGAGGGGGTCAAAATGAGAACTGGAGGAGAGGATGTAGAGATAGGTGTAGACAATCTGCTCAAGGAGCTTGGAAAGGAATGGTAGGAGGGAGATGGAGTGATAACTAGAGGGAACAGTGGGGTCAAGGAAACTTTTTTAGGATATGAGAGGCAGGAACATGTTGGAAAGCAGTGGAGGGAAAGTCATTGGCAAGCAAACAGTTGAAGATGGCAGTTAGGGAGGGAAGAAGAGACAAGGCAAATGTGAAGGGATGGGCTTGAGGTGCAGGTGGATGGGGTGGATTTTAAGAGATCTCCTTTTGAAATACTGCTGGGAAGGCTGGGAGAGTTGAAGAAAGGGCAGGAAGAGGGAGGAACTGGAGAGGAACAGGGGAGACTTTAGGGAGATCGTATCTGATGGTTTCAATTTTCTCAATAAAGGACAAGGCCAGGTCATTGTGGGCAAGAGATGAGGGAGGTGGGAGGACATGGGTTTTGAGAAAGGAGTTAAATATCTGAAAAAAACTGGACAGGGCAATGGACTACGGAGCTGATAAGGATGGAGAAAGGATTGTTGCCAGGAAGAGGATAGGGCAAAGCTAAAACAGGCAAGGATGAACTTGAAGTGGACAATGTTGGCCTGTTATCTGGATTTTCACCAGTAGCCCTCTGCAGCACGTGCACAGAAGTGAAGGAGGCTGACTGTGGAGGTGATCCAAGGCTGATAGTTAGTGGTTTGAGATCAGCTACCATGACTACTATAGTATAGAGCATAGCTTAGCAATTTTTAGATCCTCAAATAGTTTCCACAGAAAGAGAAGTCTTCCTACCTGCATGTTGCTTACAGTCACAACATATCTTTATAGTATAATGTTTTGGAATAAAGGAATTTGTTCACATATAAGAAAACCAAGAGAGCATAGTACCAGAGTACTAACCAAGAGTGCTTCCTTTAATTCCTTTTTACCCCTATAGATCCATGTTATTTTTCCTCCCAAAGTCATGATAACTATCCCTTAATAATGATAATGATGATAATGATATTCCTTATGTGCTTGCTATGTTCCAAATACTGAATTAAACACTGGGAATGGTACAAGATAGGTCAAACACTGTATTTGAGGTACTCCCCAAGTGCATAGTACAGTGCTCTGCACAAAGTAAGCACTCAATAAATGCCATCGATTGATTGATTATTGGTGAAATGACAAGTCAAAGCTTGCAAAATCTACCTGTATTCCTGTTAATAATTAGAGAGGCATGGGGAGGATCAAGGGGCTTGGAAAACAGAAAGAGAAATGGGCCTTTTATTACACCTTTGACTACAGACTGAGGTAGTGATGCAAGGAGAGAGGAAGGCTGATATTCAAATCCAAATCTTGTCGCCAGTGAAAAAATGAGTTTAGTTTCTTCTATTTTTCAAGTAGGTGCTTATTCAAATGATGCCTTTCACTGCTCATATATTTTACGCCTCTGAAACCAAGACAGAGTTTTGTGCGCATTTTTAGCCTTAAATCCCAAAGGCTTATCTTACAATTTCCATTTAAGCAATTTCACTCAAACACCCTGGAACCTGGAACTCTTTAACCTTCTCCCATTTCACCTCTCTCCTTCCGCATTTCCTTCTCCTTTTTCTCCAAATGCATCCCCAAGAAGCAGCATGTCCTAATGGATAGAGCATGGGCCTGGGAATCAGAAGGACCTGGGTTCTAATTCTTGCTCTGCCAATTGTCTGCTGTGTGACCTTGAGCAAGTCACTTTATTTATCTGTGCCTCAGTTACCCCATCTATAAAATGGGGATTAAGACACTGAGCCCTATGTGGGACATGGACTGTGTCCAACCTGATTAGCTTGTATCTTCCCGGTGTTTAGTTCAGTGCCTGGCATATAGTAAGCACTAAAATAAATATCATTTAAAAAAAGAAGGGGATGCTATTTCAGAAAGTAGAAAAAACAAGGATCAGACCCTTCCTCTTGTGTGCTGACCATAATGTTTTTGTTGAAAACCTGGGCAGTGTTATCATCTTAAAGTCAGTGTGCTTTCCCCTTCGCACTTGGAAATCATGATAGTGGAGACAGGAGAGAATATTCATTCATTCATTCATTCATTCAATCATATTTATTGAGTGCTTACTGTGTGCAAACCATTGTACTAAGTGCTTGGGACTGAACAATATAACCACAAATAGACACATTCCTGCCCACAGCGAGCTCACAGTCTAGAGAATAGGGTTGAACTCCCTTAGTGTTGAGGGCCCTTGATGTGGATAAAACTGAGTATATATGAATATGCTTTAACCTGCATACTGAAGTCCCAAAGGGCCTAGGATCGGGGGCCAGAAGACCAGGGTTCTAGTCCAAGATCTAACCCTTGTCTACTGTGAGGCCTTGGACAAGTCACGTAGCCTCCTCTGTGCCTCAGTTTCCTCATCTGTAGAATGGGAATTCAATGACTGCCTTCCTCCTACTTGGATTGTGAGACAGGAACTGAGTCCAATGTAATTTATTTGTATCTACCGTTCTAAGTGCTAGGGTAGAAAAAAGTAAATCACAGTGTACTCAGTTCTTGTCCCACATGGGAATCACAATTCAAGTAGACCAGCATGTGTTGGTCAAAGTGAGATGACTAGTTTGGACAGGGCAGTGCCAATTCTGGAACAGTTGTACATTCTTCAAATATTTCTCAGGGTAACCTGTAAGAATTTGATTCTCACCCCACCCCCACAATGCTTATGTAAATATTTTTATACTTCACTATTTTCCCTATCCCTAATGTACTTTAAAGCCTGTCTCTCTCTATCGACTGTAAGCTCCTTCAAATCAATCAACCAATCATATTTATTGAGCACTTGCTATGTGCAGAACACTGTAGTAAGAGCTTAGGAAAGTAAAATATAACAGTTGGTTGTCACATTCCCTGCCCACAAACAGCTGAGCCCACTGTTGGATAGGGACCATCTCTATGTGTTGCCAACTTGTACTTCCCAAGTGCTTAGTACAGTGCTCTGCACATAGTAAGCACTTAATAAATGCCATTATTATTATTATTATAGTAGAAAATCAGCAAAGTAAGATAGGAGGGGATAAGGTGATTGTTTTAAAGCCAATGGTAGGGAGTTTCTGCTTGATGTAGAGTTGGATGGGCAACCACTGGAGGTTCTTGAGGAGTGGGGAAACATGAACTGAACAGCTTTGTAGAAAAATGTGGAATAGAAAGACACAAGAGGCAGGGAGGTCAGCATGGAAGCAGATGCAGTAATCAAGGTAGGGTAGAATAAGGGCCTAGTTTAACATGATAGCAGTTTAGGAGGACAGGAAAGCTTGGGGTTTAGCAATGTTGTGAAGATTGAATCAACAGGATTTGGTGATAGATTGAATATGTTGGAAATATATGAGTTAAATGAGCAAGATGAGTTGAGGATAATGCCAAGGTTACAGACTTGTGGCAGAGGGAGGTTAATAATAATGATGGCATTTATTAGGCATTTACTATGTGCAAAGCACTGTTCTAAGCGCTGGAGTTGGTGGTGCTGTCTCCAGTGACAGGGAAGTAGGCAGCAGGGCTGGGTTTAGATGGGAAGATAAGGAGTTCTGCTTTGGATATGTTTAGTTTGAAGTGTCTGTGGGACATCCAAGTAGGGATCTACTGAAGGCAGAAGGAAATCTGAGACTGCAGAGAAAGAGAGAGACCAAGGTTGGAGATGTAGATTTGGGGTTCACCTTCATAGAGCTGGTAGTGGAAGCCATGGGAACAAAGGAATTCTCCAAGGGAGTGGGTTTAAATGGAGAACTGAGCTCTGAGGGACTCCCACAATTTGAGGGTGAGAGGCAGAGAATGAGTGGCCAGAGAGATAGTAGGAGAACCAGGAGCGGATAGCATCAGTGAAGCCAAAGTTGCATATTGTTTCCAGGAGAAAGGCATGGTTGACAGTGTCAAAGGCAACTGAGAGGCTGAGGAGAATTAAAATGTAGTAGAGGCTGTTGAAATTGGCTATAAGGAAGTCATTGGTGACTTTTGAGAGGGCCATTTAGGTGGAGTGAAGGGGGCGGAGGCCAGATTGGAAGGGGTCAAGGAGAGAATTGGAGGAGAGTAATTGCGGGCAGCAGGTATAGACAACTTGCTCAAGGAATCTGGAGAGGAATGGTAGGAGGGAGATAGGGCAGTAACGAGGGAGCTATGGGGGTCAAGGGTTAGTTTTTTTTAAGATAGGAACATTTGAGCGTGTTAGAAAGCAGTGGAAAAGAAACCATTGGAGCGTGAACAGTTAAAGATGGTGGTCAGGGAGGGAAGAAGGGAGGGGGCAAATATTTTGATAAGGTGTGAAGCTATGGGGTCAAAGGCAGAGGTGGAGGGGGTGGATTTTGAGAGGAGGTGGGAGATCTCTTGAGATACTGCTGGGAAAGATGGCAGAGTCGAAGAAGGGATAGGAGGAGGGAAGATTTTGGGGAGATTACGCCTGATGTCTGTGGGCAGGGATCAATGTCTACCAACTCTGTTGTATTACTTTCCCAAGCATGTAGTACAGTGCTCTGCATAGAGTAAGTGCTCAGTAAGTACCAAAGATTGATTGGAATTATGTGGTACTGCTTGGGGATGTGTTGTTAATTTATCTGTTTGCCTTTCCCTTGTGTGTCTGTTTCTGCCTTTGTTTACCCCTCCAACACCTGTATCTTGGTATTTATAATAATAATAATGATGTTGGCATTTGTTAAGTGCTTACTATGTGTGAAACACTGTTCTAAGTGCTGGGGGGGGAGATACAAGGTGATCCGGTTGTCCCATATGGGGCTAACAGTTTTAATCCCCATTTTAAAGATGAGGTAACTGAGGCCCAGAGAAGTCAAGTGACTTGTCCAAAGTCACACAGCTGACAAGTGGCAGAGCTGGAATTAGAACCCATGACCTCTGGCTCCCAAGCTCGGGCTCTTTCCATTGAACCATGCTGCTTCTGGAAGCCACGCTGCTTCTGGATATGTGTATGGTTCTGGAAATGGGGATATGCTTCTGTGTATATGTGTGTGTGTGAGTTTGTGTGTGTGTGTGCGTGCTTGACAGTTTATCTAGTTTTTAGCTTATCTGCCCCTTTCCAGGACATATACTGCACCACACAACTTTATGTCTGGTATTTTTCCTTTACGGACCCAGCTTCTCTCCACCATGTTTCCCATCACCATGTTCTGCAGCTGAGAAGCAGCACTGATGTTGATAGAGATCTGGGGAGGGATACAAAGGAGGCCTTCCCAGACTGAGCTCCTTCCTTCCTCTTCCCCTCCTCCCCTTCCCCATCCCCCCCTTACCTCCTTCTCCTCCCCACAGCATCTGTATATATGTATATATGTTTGTATTTATTTATTACTCTATTTTATTTGTACATATTTATTCTATTTATTTTCTTTTGTTAATATGTTTTGTTTTGTTCTCTGTCTCCCCCTTCTAGACTGTGAGCCTGTTGTTGGGTAGGGACTGTCTCTATATGTACTTCCCAAGCGCTTAGTACAGTGCTCTGCACACAGTAAGCACTCAATAAATACAATTGAATGAATGAATGAATACAAAGGCTCTGGAGTGGGTGGGAACGGGAGGGGTCAGAAAGCACTGGAAAAACACACTAGGTTCAGGACGGCTGGGGTGGACTACTGCAAAATGGTGACTACGATGTCATTATGTTTCATTTTGTGTCTGGTGTAACACACGTAACGTCACATGCTCCGTATACACAAGAGTCATCCGTGAGATCACCGATCTGTGGTGCAGGAAGGTTGGGAGTGGGTTCAGATCTACAGCTTAAACTGCTGGAATGAAATGAGTCAAAAACAAACACAACAAGGCATATAGGAAATCAGTCAAAGGGGAAACAAAAGGAGGTAGTATAGAGAGGGTGATTGACAGAGCAGGTGGCAAAGGTAGACAGAGCGTAGAGGTCTGCACAGGCTTGGAAAATCACACAGGTGCCTCAGGGCTCAAGAACCAGGGCCACAGGCAAGGGCCACGACCCCACTGTCTCCCCCTTTTAGACTGTGAGCCCACTGTTGGGTAGGGACTGTCTCTATATGTTGCCAATTTGTACTTCCCAAGTGCTTAGTACAGTGCTCTGCACATAGTAAGCGCTCAATAAATACGATTGATGATGATGAATCCAAAGTTGGCCATGGCAGACAGGAAGAGTTTGGCTACCCATTTCTGGAGGAAATGGGGAAACAGTATGGTGTAGTGGTTAGAGCAAGAGCGTGGGAGTCAAGGTCATGGGTTCTAACCCAGCTCCACCACTTGTCTGCTGTGTTACCTTGGGCATATCACTTAACATCTCTGTGCCTCAGTTACCTCATCTGTAAAAGATGGGGATTAGTGTGAGCCCAATGTGGGACAGGGACTGTGTCCTACTTGATTAACTTGATTAACTTTCTTTCTGGAGGAAATAATAATAACGATAATAATAATAATAATGGCATTTATTAAGCGCTCACTATGTGCAAAGCACTGTTCTAAGCGCTGGGGAGGTTACAAGGTGATCAGGTTGTCCCACGTAGGGCTCACAGTCTTAATCACCATTTTACAGATGAGGGAACTGAGGCCCAGAGATGTTAAGTGACTTGCCCAAAGTCACACAGCTGACAAGTGGCAGAGCTGGGATTTGAACCCCTGACCTCTGACTCCAAAGCCCGGACTCTTGGGGAAGCAGTGTGGCTTAGTGGAAAGAGCACGGGCTTAGGAGTCAGATGTCGTGGGTTCTAATCCCAGCTTTGCCACTTGTCAGCTGTGTGACTTTGGGCAAGTCATTAACTTCTCTGTGTGTCAGTTACCTCATCTGTAAAATGGGGATTAAGACTGTGAGCCCCACATGGGACAACCTGATTACCTTGTATCTACCCAGCACTTAGAACAGTGCTTGGCACATAGTAAGCGCTTAACAAGAACCATAATTTTTTTTATTTGGAGGGGATCCACAGCATGGACAAGATTGTCTGGAGTCCTGCCAGTGTGACTGCACTACAAGTCACACTGCCACTGCAAGCACTTGTAGATTTAAGAAGCTGCTCTGCAGCGGCTCCTGAAAACTTGTGACTCCTAGTCCTCTAGTCAGGTCCTGAGGTTCCGAGGAATTTATAGGCATCCAAACCTGTTCTTAGGCTATGGCCTTATTTGTTCTCTCCAGTAGCAGTAATCAGCTACTGACCACTCTGTTTAGTAGAACGAGTTCTTGGTCACGTCTAATGACACCACCAAATAGCACGGGAGGAAATGAGGAGAAACCAAGTGAGCTGAGGTGGTGGTTGTGAGTAGGTATGGCCCAGAGAGAAAATTCAGAAAGCGCAAACTGGGAGGAGAACCAGAGGATAGAAGGAAAAAGTAACTGAGGAGAAACACAAACATGGAAAAGTGAATGGTTGAATCCTGGAGGGAACCTCAAAAGTGGCATTTTTTCAGGAAAAAACCCCCAAAACTTTAAGATAATACTAGGAACCTATCAGTATTTTTTCAGGTGCAAATGGTGACCTCCAAAGTCTAAATAAATACCATGATTCAGTAACAAATAGTAACACTGGTAGCATGTGGTGGCTGGGAAGAAAGGTTGCCCCAGGTGGGGAGAGAACACTTTAGTTTTCAAAATCAAGGGGAGCCAAGAAGCTTCTGGGAGGCACAGCTAAATCTGCTGCTGATAGGACGATCACATGCCCTGAATTTGACAGGCTGTCCTACTTTTTGGCCCCTTTCTCTTAAAACCTTCCACGACCTTTGTGAAATCAATATGGGACTCACTTTGTCCCTTTTTTTCAAAGTAATTTCAGCAGCTCCAGTCCCCATAGGACAAACCTCCTGCTATAACAGAATTTGCTTTAAATGACTCTTTTTAAAAAAGTCTTCATAATAGAAATAATAATAATTTTGGTATTCGTTAATTACTTACTATGTGTCAGGCACCGTACTAAGTGCTGGGGTGGGTACAGCATATCGGGTTGGACACAGTCCCTGTCCCATGTGGGGCTCATAGTCTCAATCCCCATTTTCCAGATGAGGTAACTAAGGCGCAGAGAAGTAAAATGACTTGCCCAGGGTCACAAAGCAGACAATTGGTGGAGCCGGGATTAGAACCCTTCTGACTCCAAGGCCTGTGCTCTATCCACTATGAGATGCTGCTTCTCTGTCTTATCCTAAGGTGGCCATCTTTTCCTGTCCTTCAGATAATAATTGTAATTATGATATTTGTTAAGCACTTACTATGCGCCAGGCATTGTACGTCAGCCCTCGCCATCTGGAGCCCCTGAAGCTTTTGGGATGGGACTGGGCCAGCACTGTGGGGAAAATATTGGCGGTCTCCTCTCAGCCATTCTCCTTGATCCGTTTTCATCCCGGTCCCGCAACACTGGGGATCCCGGGTAGACTGTAAGGGATGCATGCATCAGGGGACACAAGGGAGGTTGTCATGGTGTGACCAGGTTAGAAGTAGGCTGCACTGGGAGGGTCAATTATGGCCCAGGGCTGGCCCAGTGAAAGGGTTGTGGAGTAAATGTAGGTACGGTGTTGGGACAGATCCAGGACACAGCAGAATGTGCAGAGGAGTTGTGGGTATGGAATTTTAAAGGAAGTGTGGGAAGGTTGGGGTCAGCAGAAAATAGGAGTTGCAGGGAGGTGGGGAAGGGTGGGGGAAATAAATAAAAATAAATAAATTGAAAGCTTTATCTGCATGATATTTGGGACTCGGTTAAAAACATTTTTTAATAATGATGGCATTTATTAAGCGCTTACTATGAGCAAAGCACTGCTCTAAGCTCTGGGGAGGTTACCAGGTGATCAGGTTGTCCCCCAGGGAGCTCATAGTCTTAATCCCCATTTTACAGATGAGGTAACTGAGGCACAGAGAAGGGAAGTGGCTTGCCCAAAGTCACACAGCTGACAATTGGCGGAGCCGGGATTTTTTCCAATATATTTTCCAAGGGTGCATTTTTAGTTCACTTCAGAGGCTAAAAACTCTAATGAAATGTGAACAATTCCATTGAAAAATCAGCCTCATGTGTGGTCACCCAGACCCTGGTCAGTCAGAGCCTTAGCCATCTTTTCTCTAAACTGAGAAACCTCTACCTTCATTCTTCTTTCACAAGACTGATACCATCCCCTGGGCAGAGATTGTCTCTCTTTATTGTTGAATTGTACTTTCCAAGTGCTTAGTACAGTTCTCTGCAAATGGTTAGTGCTCAATAAATACAAGTGAATGAATGAATGAATCAGTTTTGTGAAAGATTCAGGACAGTCATATGAGGAATCAACCAAACAAGCAGTGCTATTTATTGAGCACTTACTGTGTGCACAGCACTGTATTAAGTGCTTTGAAAAGCAAAATACAACAGAGTTGGTTGGAAGACATGATCTCTGCCCACAAGGAGCTTACAGTCTACAGGAGGAGACAGACATTGAAATAGATTAGGGATAAGGGCAATTAAGTAGAGTACAAGAATAGTTATATAAGTGTTTTGGGGTTAGGGTAAGTATCAATGTGCTTAAGGGGTATACAGTCATAGCAGAGGGATGGGGGCATGGGGGAATAAAGGATTGGGTCTTGGAAGGCCTCTTGGAGGAAATGTAATTTTAGGAGGGTTTTGAAAATGGGGACATTGATGGACTGTCAGATATAAAGCTGTCGGGGGAGGTCCAGGCCCAAGGAAGAACTTGGGCAAGAGATAGACAAGATGGACTTTAGGTACAGAGACTAGTTTGATGTTAGAGGAAAAGAGTGTGTGGGTTGGACAGCAGGAAATCAGAAAGGTTAGGTAGGAGGGAGAGAGCAGATTGAGTGCTTTACAATCTCTAATATGGAGGGGGATGCAAGGGTTTTGAGGACTGGGGTGATAAGGACTGAACAGTTTTTGAGCAAAATGATCCAGGCATCAGAGTGAAGGCTGATACAGTAGTCAGGGTAGGTTTAAGAAGGGGCGGAGGTTATTTTAAAAACAAGGAATGGAGGATAAGAGCTTTCTAAAAAAACAGAGTTGAAGACTGCAAAAAAGAAAAACTGGGAATTAATGTGAGGAGAAAAGAGAAACACTGAGGCACACAAGAAAGGATAAAACTGAGAGATGGAGAGTATTAAGAAGACAAGATACAAGTCCAACTTTGAAGTTAATGAACGAACTACAGTATGAAAAATGTTTTCAATTTAATGTCGAAGAGGAGGGGAAACAGCGTGGCTCAGTAGAAAGAGCACGGGCTTTGGAGTCAGAGGTCATGGATTCAAATCCCAGCTCCGCCACTTCTCAGCTGTGTGACTTTGGACAAGTCACTTAACTTCTCTGTGCCTCAGTTACCTCATCTGTAAAATGGGGATTAAGACTTTGAGCCCCTGTGGGACAACCTGATCACCTTGTAACCTCCCCAGCACTTAGAACAGTGCTTTGCATATAGTAAGCGCTTAATAAATGCTATTATTATTATTATTATTATTATTATTATTATTGCTGTTTGGGGTTTAGCATTTGTCTGATGATGGGGACAAAATAGGATGCAACCCCCCCAGAAGCTGGATTTGGTGGGACATGGCTTCAATCCCGAGGAAACTTCACTGATCGTGTTTTGGGGCTCTAATGTAATGAGAGCAAAGAAAACCGTTTGAGGGGATTGTGATGTGTCATGCCATTTTGTCTCTAATTCTAACCTGTGCATACTTGAAGGGAAGTATTACATAATTGTACCAAATTGGGCTAAATGGAATTTATGATCAACTTTTGTTCATTTGTTCTTAAGTAAACCGTTTTTTAAGCAGTTGATAAAAGCCATAAAAATTAACTAGCTCCCAAAATCTGTGCTGAAAACATGTTTAAAGTTGATATTATACTAATTGAGGAATTTAAAAAATTTTAAATAGGACTCTTTTGTTGTCTGACCAAACTAAAATAGAAATATCAATTTTAGTTTACAAGAAGAAATTTCCAGCGTCCGTGCTTTCCCCGCTTCCCCGATTCTGAAGAGATTACAGTCCATCGTTATTATGGTTTTCCGAGCTGTCCGACTCCGCATCAGATATTCTTTGAAGACAGAGTTAATTTCTCAACTACTATGTCATTTCAGAAGAAAAGAAGGCTGGTTTAATGTCCAAAGCTTCTGTGTTCCTCCACCATTTTCAATTTTATGTCACTTGTGAGCACTCAATCAGTGGTATTTATTGAATGCTTACTGTGTACAGAAGACTGGACTAAGAGCTCGGAAGAGTACAATACAGCAGAACGTTCCCTGCTGACAAAGAGTTCACAGCCCACCTTCAAAGCCTTATTAAGATCATATCTCCTCCAAGAGGCCTTTCCCAGTTAAGCTCTAATTTCCTCTTCTACCTCTCCCATCTTCATTGTCCTTGCACTTGGATTTGCCCACCCTCAGACCCATGGCACATACATACATATCTGCAATTTATTTATTTATATTAATGTCTGTTTCCTCCTCTTGCTCCTTGTGGGCAGGGAGCGTGTCTATCAAATCTGTTATATTCTCCCAGATGTTTAGTATAATACTCTGCACACAGTAAGCAATGTGGCTCAATGGAAAGAGCCTGGGCTTTGGACTCAGAGGTCATGGGTTCAAATAATGGCTCCGCCACTTGTCAGCTGTGTGACTTTGGGCAAGTCACTTAACTTCTCTGTGCCTCAGTTACCTCACCTGTAAAATGGGGATTAAGACTGTGAGCCCCATGTGGGACAACCTGATCACCTTGTAACCTCTCCAGTGCTTAGAACAGTGCTTTGCACATAGTAAGTGCTTAATAAATGCCATTGTTATTATTATTAATAATAATAATAAATATGATTGATTGATAAAAGGGGAGACAGACATTAAAATAAATAATGGATATGCACATAAGTGCTGTGGATAGGTGAACATCAAGTGCTTAAAGCAGCATAGCCTAGTGGAAAGATCACAGGCCTGGGAGCCAGAGGACCTGCGTTCTATTTCCAGCTTACACTTGTGTACTGTGTGATCTTGGGCAAGTCACTTAACTTCTCTGGGCTTCAGTTTCCTCATCTGTGACTTTGAACCTCACGTGGGACAGGGACTGTGTCTAACCTGAATATCTAGTACTGAGTACAGTTCTCGGCACATAGTAAGTGCTTAACAAATCCCATTATTTTATTTTTTAAAGGGTACAAATCCAAGATCATAGGTGACACAGAAGGGAGAGGGAGAAGGTGAAATAAGGGCTTGGTGGGGGAAAGCCTCTTGGAAGAGATGAGATTTTACCAAGGCTTTGAAGGTGGAGAGAGCGGTGGTCCGTGGTAAATTAAGGGGAAGGGAGTTCCAGGCCTCAGAAAGGTTGTGGGCAAGAGGTTGGCAGCAAGATAGATGGGATCAAGTTTCAAAGAGTAGGTTGGCGTTCGAGAAGCAGTGCAAGTGGACTCGGTTGTAATAGGAAATCAGTGAGATAAAATAGGAAGGAGCAAGCTGATTGAGTGCTTCAAAACTAATAGTAAGGAGTTTCTGTTTGACACAGTGATGGATGAACAATCTTTGGAGGTTTCTGAGGAGTGGAGAGACCTGGACCTAATTTTTTTTTTAGAAAAATGATCCAGGCAGAGAGGGAAGTAAAGATTGGAGTTAGGGAGAGATTGGAGTTAGGGAGGCCAAGCGAGGAAGCTGATGCAGTCAAGGAGGGATATTATAAGCTCGTTGTGGGTAGAAAATGTGTCTACCAATCAGTTATACTGTACTCTCCCAAGTGCTTAGTACAGTGCTCTGCCCACAGTAAGAACTCAATAAATACAATTGATTGATTGATTGATAAGTACTTGGATCAACATAGTAGCAGTTTCGATGGAGAGGAAAGGGTTCGTTTATGGTCTGAATGAGAGAAATGAATTGTGAAGCAGTGTGGCTTAGTGGAAAGAGTGTGAGCTTTGGAGTCAGAGGTCATAGATTCAAAACCCAGTTCCGCCAATTGTCAGCTGTGTGACTTCGGTCAAGTCAACTTCTATGGGCCTTAGTTCCCTTATCTTTAAAATGGGGATTAAGACTGTAAGCCCCCTGTGGGACAACAGGATCACTTTGTAACCTCCCCAGCACTTAGAACAGTGCTTTGCACATAGTAAGCACTTAATAAATGCCATCATCATTATTATTATTGTAATTGAGGATAACGCCACAGCTACAGGCTTGTGAGGCAAGGGGGATAGTGGTGTGATCTGCAATGATGGGAAAGTCAAGAGGAGCACAGAGGTTTGGGTGGAAAGATGCGGAGTTCTCATATTAAGTTTGAGGTGGAACATCAGTAGAGATGTCCTGGAGACAAGAGGAAATGTGACAATTCCAAGAAGGAGAGAGATCAGGGCTAGAGAGGTAGACTTGGGAATCATCTTAGAGATAGTAGCTGAAGCCAAGGGAGCAAATTAGTTATCTGAGGCAGTGGGTGAAGATGGAGAATAGAAGGGGACTCAGAATTGAGCCATGAGGGACTTCCACAGTTAGAAGATGGGAAACAGTGGAAAAGCCTGTGAAACAGACTGAGAAGATTGCCCTGACAGCCTATGGACTTCGAATTTCGGTTGTAGTTTCAGAAATTTCTTAGGCTATATTAAGGGCTATATATATGGAGGGTAAAAGAAGGAGGGGAAATGGTGATTCTTTGACTTCATTCCCTCATCAGATTCCATTTTAATGAGGTTCTTTCGACTACCCTACCATAACGGTGTTTAGGCATGATAAGGTCAGAAGAGATGGCATTCAGCACTTTCTCCTGTCTTCTCCTGGTGCCCCAGACTGAGAGCAAGTTGGTGAGCAGTCAATTTCATAATTTATTTTTATCTAACCTGCAGTGAATAAGTCAATGAACAGGGGTGCTGCTGGCTGAGAAGTACACTTTCAGTCTTTGCCCAGAGCAGCAGGAAGAGTGGAGATGAGAACCCAGGGTTCCTGTTTCCCAGAAGAATGGTTTATCCACTGGACCAACAGTGAGGCTGTGGTGCAATTAGGACCGAAGAAAATCACCCTCAACTAGCCTGAAGTAGAAGGAAAGAGAAAGAGCATCCAGAGACTTCTGGACCTCATGGTTAGTGTTGCATGCATCTGGACATCACCTGGTTACAGGTGAGACACATAGGAACCTAGGGATGCTGAAAGTGGGTAACAAAGATTTCCCCATGGCCTTGAGAGCAATGCCCTTCTCCATCTCTTTGGCCCCCTCTAATTTTTGGTGCTATATCGTGTCTCTAAAACCTGAATCCCTAGGAAAACTCAGGGCATACAATCCACTTCTTCCCCTTGTAAGATCATGCCTGGAGTATTTTATTTAGGGACCATAGTGAATAGCTGAGAAGGGAAGGGAAAAGAATTTAAAGTTCAGCCACCTTATCCTTACTTTGAGCCAGCCCTTTATAGAGTGACTGTTGACTTGTCTGCTGTGTGACTTTGGGCAAATCACTTCATGTCTCTATCCCTCAATTTCCTCATCTGTAAAATGGGGGTTAAATCCTACTCCCTTCTACCTAGACTGTTAGTTTCATATGAGAGAAGGTCTGTGTCCAACCTGATTAGAAGCAGTGTGGTTCAGTGGAAAGAGCACGGGCTTGGGAGTCAGAGGTCATGGTTCTAATTCTGACTCCGCCAATTGTCAGCTGTGTGACTTTGGGCAAGTCACTTCACTTCTCTGTGCCTCAGTTCCCTCATCTGTAAAATGGGGATTAAGACTGTGAGCCCCACATGGGACAATCTGATCACCTTGTATCCCCCCAGCGCTTAGAACAGTGCTTCGCACATACTAAGTGCTTAACAAATGCCATTACTATTATTATTATTATTATTTTCTCGTATCTACCACAGCCCTTCAAACAGTGCTTGAAATACAGTAAGCACTTAACAAATACTATAAAAAAAGTTTTACCTGTTGTATGAGATGGTAGGCCACAATTATACAGCAATATGAAGAACCATTTTTCCTTAGAAAAGGTTTCATATCATACCAAAAATATTTTCTTAAAAGTCCTTGGGTTTGTAGAGACCCTACCTAAACACAGTGACATCTGTTTGCTAATTAAGCATTAACATTCTAAATGAATATACTGTTGGGTACCATGATACTGGTTCCTAAATATAATCTCTTCTCTTTGTTAGATTACAATGTTGGAGGGAAAAGAAAATCAACACTTGTCTAATATACTGTAAACGAACAGTAGAGAAGGAATCCGGGCTTTCAGTTTCTGAAGATAAAGAATCCAATATAAAGTGGTCAAGTAATAGATTTCAACCTTTGATACTGGTTTTCATCATTGTAGATATATTTATAATTACCCTTCATACTCCAAGAGGATGCCACTAATGAGTGAAATTCAGTTATGAGTGCATTTGTAATTGAAAAGGCCAATATGGGACCCACAGTTCCTACTGCATGGTGATAGTGATAGAGCACTGCATAAGCGCTGGGAGAGAATAGACAGATAGGAATTTTAGACATAGTTTCTGGCCTTCGGGTGGCTCACAATCCAAGAGGGAGCTCATAATCAATGAATGAAAAAGGCTCTCCCTTTTTGTATTATCATGTTAGATATCTACAGTGCCTATTGCTCTTTTCACTTTTGCCTCCTGGTCACTCTATCCTTTCAAAACTCCCAGACAGAAATGGCCCCTCTTTTCTTTCATTCATTCAAATGTATTTATTGAGCACTGACTTTGTGCAGGGCATTCCACAGCTTTCTCCACTAGCTCCTGATTCCCAGCTGAAGCATCCTCAAATCTCCTTTGGCTGATTCATAAGGGAGCAATCTTTTCTTGAGTGCAGTATTCTATACTACTCTATTCTTGGTTATTGTCTTCCAGTTTCTTGCTGGGATTCAACATTTTCTGGACCTTTTTATAATGTGCCTTTTAAAACATTTCCTCTTGTCCTCTCTGTTTCGATTTCCCCATTTCAGCTCATCCTACAGAAATTGTTCATTAGTTTTTAAGCTCCTCATGGGCGGGGAATGGGTCACTTCTTTATTCTGTATTTTCCGAGTCCCTAATATAATGTACTGCGCAAGGTTGGTGTTCAGTAAATGCTACTCGTATTACTATCCTGCTTTTGTTCATTCTTTCTACTTCATTCTTTTACTCTGTGCTTACCAAAACATTAGAATTAGATATTAGGCCCATAGTTTGCAAATCATGTTTCAGTTTCTGTCTGACAATGTATTTAATTTGAATTTGAATTTTGAATTTGAATTTGACAACACTAATAGAACCCAAGAGGGCACCCAGCAATTCTACACAGCATTAGACATTGCTTTACTTTACTGTCTGAAGCCAAAGAGGCAAATTGGGCTCCTGATTTAAAAATAGTCAAAGAAGTAAGTAGGGCACAGGATATATGTTTGCTCACAATGGTAGAAGATAAACTTTCATTTCAAAGCTTACGTTTACTGAACCCAACTTTGGGGCCCATTGGTCCTGTGACCCCAGGGAGCTTTATTAATAACAACAATAATAATACCGATGGCATTTGTTAAGTGCTTACCATGTGCCAAGCACTGTTCTAAGCCCTGGGGTAGATGCAAGGTAATCAGGTTGCCCCACGTGGGGCTCACATCTTAATCCCCATTTTACAGATGAGGTAACTGAGGCACAGAGAAGTTAATTGGCTTGCCCAAGGTCACACAGCAGACCCCTTTCTCCACAGCTTTCTCCACTAGCTCCTGAAGCATCCTCAAATCTCCTTTGGCTGAAAAATAGCCATTCATAAGGGAGCAATCTACACTCCCATCACTGAATCAATCAACGAGTTTTAATCACTGAGTACTTACTGTGTGCAGAGCACTGTACTAAGCACTTGGAAGAGTACACTGTAACAGAGTTGGTAGACAATGAGCTTACAGTCTAGAAGGGGGCTGCTCTCTCTCAGACCAGCTGTTAGAGGATGTGCCACATTCTTACCCTCTTTGGTGAGGCTGTGGGAGATAGCTTCCAGATTGTGAGCCCGTTGTTGGGTAGGGACCATCTCTATATGTTGCCAACTTGTAGTTCCCAAGTGCTTAGAACAGTGCTCTGCACACAGTAAGTGTTCAATAATATGATTGAATGAATGACTAGTCACTAGACTTCTGCCTTGGCAGAGGAGCAGAATTGGGGTTCATGTTGTGAGTGGGAATTTAATGCTTTCAAAGGCTTCCGGCCCATGGTGGGTTTTACCAGGAATGGGCTCCCTGGACCACAGAATATCTGTCCCTTTTACAATTGTGAAAGTGCTAAGTACAGTGCTAAGCACTTAGTACAGTGCTTTCCACACACAGTAAGTGCTCAATATGTACGACTGAATGAACTGCAAAAGGCAGTGGATCATGTAGAATTCTAGATTCCTACAATTGGAAGGAACCCTGAGAGTTCATCTCGTCCAACCCTCTGCTTCCAGCTTTTTGAAGAGTTCTTCTGCATTGCTTAACCATATTTAGCTTAGAAGTTCCTCTGAACCCCAGATCTTTTTCTCTTTGTGCCTGCCCAGACTTTTTCCATTCTAAATTGATGGTGTTTATTTTGGTCTCCAAGTGCTCCACTTTGCCCTGTCCCTACTGAATATCATCCAGATTTTGCAGGGACGTCTGTCTAATTTAACACCCGACTCTTGCCCCTATCCTGCCTCTGGCCTGGAACGCTCTCCCTCTTTATATCTGACAGAAAATTATTCTCCCCTGCTTCAAAGAAGCAGTGTGGCTTAGTAGACAGAGCCCGGGCTTGGGAGTCGGAGGGCAGAGGCTCCGCCACTGATCAGCTGTGTGACTGTGGGCAAGTCACTTAACGACTCTGGACTTCAGTTCCCTAATCTGTAAAATGGGGATGAAGACTGTGAGCCCCACTTGGGACAACCTGATTACCTTGTATCCTCCCCAGTGCTTAGAACAGTGCTTGGCACATAATAAGTGCTTAACAAATGCCAATATTATTATTATTATTATTCAAAGCCTTATTGAAGGCATAGCTCCTCCAAGAGGCCTTCCCTGACTAAGCCCTCCTTTCCTTTTCTCCCACTCCCTTATGCATCGCCTTGCCTTGCTCCCTTTATTCACCCAGCCCCACAGCACTTGTACACATATCCCTAGTTTATTTATTTATATTTATATCTGTCTCCCTCTCCAGACTATGAGCTCTCTGTGGGCAGGGAATGTGGCTACCAACTCTGTTATACTGTGCTCTTCACACAGAAAACACTCAATAAATATGACTGATTGATGATTGATACTTGTGTCTTCCAAAGCATTACTCTTATTATTTCAATTATTATCATTAGAAATTCTGATAAGTATAGTTTCAATTTTATTTTATTTTATTTTTTGTCCAGCTCGTTAATAAAGATACTGAACAGAAACTGCCCCAGGACTGATCCCTATAGAATTAGACTTGAATCACCTCCCAAGTTTGTCACCGAACTAGTGATATCCTTTGGGATTCAGGGCTCAGCCTACCTTGCAGTCATTTGGCCAAAACCAAACTCTTCTAGGTTGTTGATGAGCATGCTTGCCAAATGAGATCAAAAGTCATAAGGGTATCCAGAAACATTTCATGATAGCTTCCTTGTTGAGAATACGATCCATCACTCTTCCATAGAAGATTCAGTTGTTCTAGCACAATTTGTTCACCATGGACACGTGTTAGTTGTTTTCTAGAATATTGTTTTCTGGGTGGTCATGAGTTGTTTTCTCAACGATTTGTTCTAGTATCTATCCAGGTACTGCTGTTGGGTAGAAGAGCCTGCCAATATCACCTCTTACCTTTTCCCTTTTTTTGAGCTGGTCCTTTCCTAATCTCCAGAGATTCCTCCTGTTCTCCATGAGCTCTCAACTATAATAGCACAATGCTCTGCAATAACATCTGCTGTATGTCTCACTGTACCTCAATCTTGTCTGTCTCACCACCAACCTCTCATCCATATCCTACCTCTGGCCTGGAATGCCCTCCCTCCTCATATCAGATAAATAATTGCTCTGCCCCACTTCAAAACCTTACTGAAGGCACATCTCCTCCAAGAAGCCTTCCCTGACTAAGCCCTCCTCTCCTCTTCTCCCACTCCATTCTGTGCTGCTCTTACTTGCACCTTCATTCATCCTCCCTCCCATCCCCACAGCACTATGTGTATATCTGCAATGTATTTATTTATTTATCTATTTATTTATTTGTATTAATGTCTGTCTCCCCCTCTAGACTGTGAGCTTGTTGTGGGCAGGAATGTATCCATTTATTGTTATATTGTACTCTCCCAAGTGCTTAGTATAGTGCTTTGCACACAGTAAGCACTCAATAAATACGATTGAATGAATGAATGAATGATAAGAACCCTGAGATGCATGTTAGCTGATCCTGTTGACTTAAACACATCCAGGTTTCCTCCATGTGCTTTAACCGTTCATTCCCCTAATTAACTTCTGCTTTTGTACCTTTCATCCTAAAAAGGATTTGCTGTTAACAGCTGTTCACTTCTGATCTTTTCAGTAAAAGCAGAAGTGAAGAGGCAATATTAAAAGCTTCTGCCTTTTCCTAGCCATCTGCGGTTAGATTTATTTTCCTGATAGCCTCTCTTGACACACCTCTTTTCCCATTATACCTTTCGGGTAATTTTCTTTGTCTTGTCCTGGTTGCACTTAGTTTTCTAGTTTTTCCTTTTCTAATCCTATCCCTCCATAACTGCAAATACAGACAATTCTATACCAGCAGTTTTTTTTTCAGTTGAAAATTGACCTAAAGTTGCTTCCATGAATCACTAATTCTCCAAGAGATAATCAAATGGGGATTGGGACCAAAGTCACTGATTTCAACAAGAAACAGTGCTATGCAGAGTACAGGTCTGTGATGAATATTGGTGATGACAAAGATAGAATAAAAAATCCAACTGTATTCTCCCCTGCAGGGATGCTGGAAAATCGGCAAAGTAACATGTGTTTAACAACTAATACAGTTTGCAATTAAAGAAAGCTGCAGTTAGAGAAGTGGAGAGACATTCCTCAGCAATTTCCTGTCTGTGGCTGTTGCCAGATTCAGTGCCAGGAGCCAGCACTTTCAATAATACAAGCCTTTGGTTGGTGAAGAAATTTTCATTAACAATCCTCCCTCTGGATAGACAAGAGTAGTGTCTGAAAGTGCGACATCAAATCTGTTATTGTGTCCATGGACTCTCAGGTAATTGCCTACAAGGACATTAGTTACCATTCTCTGTTTTCTCTGAGGGAATCAGACTGACGTTGCCACATTCTTCAAGGCCAGTCATCTATTCAGGAAGGGATAGATTCCCATCTTTATCACATATTGAATTTCCTGATGCATTATTAGGTTCTCCTATATGATAAGGTTTAGGATCCTGATGAATCTGGCATCAAGGAAAACTCCCGTTATTAGGATGCACTCATTGACTAGCACAGCCCAGATGCACACAGTTGATTCTTCTGATATCATGTTTCCTTCTATCCAGTTAGATGTGCACTGTCAGGAGAATCAATCAATCAATTGTATTTATTGAGCGCTTACTATGTGCAGAGCACTGTACTAAGCGCTTGGGAAGTACAAATTGGCAACAGAGACAGTTCCTACCCAACAGTGGGCTCACAGTCTAAAAGGGGGAGACAGAGAACAGAACCAAACATACCAACAAAATAAAATAAATAGGATAGAAATGTACAAGTAAAATAAATAAATAAATAAATAGAGTAATAAATATGTACAACCATATATACATATATACAGGTGCTGTGGGGACGGGAAGGAGGTAAGACGGGGGGATGGAGAGGGGGACGAGGGGGAGAGGAAAGAAGGAGCTCAGTCTGGGAAGGCCTCCTGGAGGAGGTGAGCTCTCAGCAGGGCCTTGAAGGGAGGAAGAGGGCTAGCTTGGCGGATGGGCAGAGGGAGGGCATTCCAGGCCCGGGGGGGGACGTGGGCCGGGGGTCGATGGCAGGACAGGCGAGAACGAGGTACAGTGAGGAGATTAGCGGTGGAGGAGCGGAGGGTGCGGGCTGGGCAGTAAAAGGAGAGAAGGGAGGTGAGGTAGGAGGGGGCGAGGTGATGGACAGCCTTGAAGCCCAGGGTGAGGAGTTTCTGCCTGAGGTGCAGATTGATCGGTAGCCATTGGAGGTTTTTGAGGAGGGGAGTAATATGCCCAGAGCGTTTCTGGACAAATGTTCCCTCATTTCCTAACAGTGCTCTCTCCAAAATGTTTTGTGAAAACATACATTATGGAAGAAATAAGAGTATTGATTGGGCACTTGAGAAAGTGCTTGAATTTTCTTAGACCAAGGTAATCCTGGTTGGATCGGAAATCTAGTGACTTCCCAGAGGAGCGTACATTATGGAAGGGTGGGAATCTCTTATATGGAGAAGCAGCGTGGCTCAGTGGAAAGAGCGTGGGCTTTGGAGTCAGAGGTCATGGGTTCAAATCCCGGCTCCACCAACTGTCGGCTGTGTGACTTTGGGCAAGTCACTTAACTTCTCTATGCCTCAGTTACCTCATCTGTAAAATGGGGATTAAAACTGTGAGCCCCCAGTGGGGCAACCTGATCACCTTGTATCCTCCCCAGCGCTTAGAACAGTGCTTTGCACATAGTGAGTGCTTAACAAATACCATTATTATTATTATTATTATTACACTGAGATTGAACTTGAATCCTCACTAGCCCTGCTAATAGCTTAATGTTTCTCCAGCCTCTTGAGTTGTTGTAATTAAACTAGGCATACATGCTTCAAAAGGAAGCTTAGTACAGCACTCTGCATACAGTGAATGATCAATAAATACTCCAAGGGGTAGGTAAGGCCTTCACAGTGTTAGGGCATAGTGTTGTCCTATTAGAAGCATCCAGAGCATTGGCTTGGGAGTCAGAGGATGTGGGTTCTAATCCCAGCTCTGCCATTTGTTTGCTGTGTGACCTTGGGCAAGTGACCTTGGGCAAGTCACTTAATTTTTCTGTGCCTCAGTTACCTTCATCTGTAAAACGAAGATTAAGACTGTGTGCCCCACGTGGGACAACCTGATTAACCTTCTATCTATCCCAGCACTTAGAACAGTGCTTGGCACATAGTAAGCACTTAACAAATACTATAATTATTAGACCCTGCTGTCTGTCTCTCATTCTCTTCTTCTGTCTCCCTCTTCCTTTATGTCCCCTTTACTTTGCTCCTTTTCCTTAGTCCCTGTCTTCCCATTCATTCTCTCTCCATTTTCTCTCTTCCTATTTCAACGTTTTTCTCCCTCCTTTCTTCAAGTATATTTTGGTTGTGACAAACCACCTGTGATGGCAGACAGGGAGCCAGGGGCAGACAGGCAAGATGTGCTCTCCCTTCCCCTTGCAGGTGGCATCAGCTTGTCTACAGAGGCCAGGGTCAGATGTTGCCCCATGCCCACAGCTACTGCTGCAGGTCCGGCCAGCAAGAAGCAGACCAGGCTCATGGACAGATGCTGGAAGCCTACTAGAAAACCTCAATGGGCTCAGCACCTCCCTCAGTTTGAGACATTGAGTTTTTATCATTTCTTATTCTCTGAAGAGCCTGAGGGATCCTGGAGCCATTAGGGCTCATCCACTATATAAAGCATTGAAAAAAGATCTAATAATGAGGAGAAATGAAACAAAGAGAAGAGAGACAGAATCACAGACACACCCGGAAAATCATTCACCTATCAGTCACATTACACACTTTGTGAGCCCACTGTTGGGTAGGGACTGTCTCTATATGTTGCCAATTTGTATTTCCCAAGCGCTTAGTACAGTGCTCTGCACATAGTAAGCACTCAAATATGATTGATGATGATGAAAAAGAAGATTTTTCTGTATTCATTACCTCCCGCTTCATTCCTCAGTTTTCATCTCAGAGGGCAATCAATCCAGAGGTGCTGATGTGATTTGAGGACGCCATTAGCAAACAGTAAATTCTAACTACAACCTAACTAACTTTTCCTAAGCTGATATGTGAATGAACAGTAATGAATTTTCCCCACTAAACCTAAAATCTAATCCTGATTCCTTCCAATGACAGCTTTCTGTAGTGGGTTTTCCTCTGGTCCTGAAATGGACATGGCATACATTGAGAAAAGCTTCAGGAGAAGTGGTGTGGAACCATCATCAAAGAGTGTTCTGGAAGCAGAATCTTCTAGTCCTTATACCAGCAAGAGAAGTCAAGGTTGCCCATTATGCCAGGGGGGCCTAAAAAATGGAACCTCAGGGTTTTCTCCTATTACAGCCCAGCCCACACATTCTGTTCCCTTAGTGCCAGCTTACTCACTATGCCCTGATCTCATCTATCTCGCCACTGACCCCTTTCCCATATCCTTCTCCTAACTTGGAACTCTCTCCACCTATATATATGCCAGACCACCACTCTCCCCACCTTCAAAGCATTATTAAGGTCACACCTCTTCCAAGAAGTTTTCCCCGATTAAGTCCTCTTTTCCCCAGCTCCCTCTCCCTATGCACTTGGATCTGTAATCTTTGGGCATTTAATATTCACCCCCTACCCCCAATCCCCATCCCCTCCCAACCCCACAGCCCTTACGTAGCTTCCTTTAAATCATATATTATACATTACTTATTTATTCACAGCAATATTCATTCAATCACATTTATTGAGCGCTTACTGTGCGCAGAGCACTGTACTGAATGCTTGGAAAGTACAATTCGGCAACAGATAGAGGTAGTCCCTACCCAACAACGGGCTCACAATATATGTCTCCCCTGCTAGACTGTAAGCTCGCTATGGACAGGGAACGAGTCTGCTAATTCTTTTGGACATACTCTCCTAAGTGCTTAATACAGTGTGCTGCACATAGTAAGTGCTCAATAAATACCACTGATTTATTTTTTTGGTTTTCAGCTGGCCAAATAGTTTGTACTCTGTGTGTGGGGTGTGGGGGTGTGTGGGGAGGGTTTGGAGGGAGGGAGTCTAGAAGTAGTCCCTGAGGACCCTTGCAGCTACTGAATAGGAAAATTGCTGCTGAGGGTGTGGCTGACAGGACATTCTGCAGGGAGCAACCCCTTGCATAATAACAATAATAACTGTGGTATTTAACTTGGTACTCCTCTAGACGGTAAACTTGTTGTGGGAAAGGGAACGTGCCTAGGTATTGAATATGTATTTAACAGATGAAGATACTAAGGCACAAACAAGTTAAGGGACTTGCCCCGGGTCATATAGAAGACCGGCAGTAGAGCTGGGTTTAGAACTCAGGTTGCCTGACTCCCAGTCTTATGCTCTTTCCACTAGGACAGACTGCTCCTCAATTTGCTACAACCCTTTGATTATTTTCACGTACCAGGAATTCTAGGGAAAAATGGGGTGCCTGCACTGTTCTGCTTTTCTCCTGTCTCCTCTCCCTACCTTTATCTTCCTACGGAACCCTGGAACCAATGCAGGCAGAGCTTAGGGACTCCTGAGGGAGACATGATGATAAACTAGAGCTTTCTTAAAATAGGTCTGGTGTTTAAACCATCCGGAAATTACTAGGGGATAGTCACAGGGCATGAGATCAGTGCCTCATCCAGAAAGCAGATGCTGCTCATTAACTGTGGGAACAATTGCTTTTATCATAACTCACTAGCTAGACACATGGTCTTCAGTCAGTGCCGCACCTCCTCAACATTCTGGGGATGCCTGTTTTTCCAACACTATCAGCTTTGTCTGGGGCCACTGGAATTAGTGCCCCTATATTGTTGGCTTTGCTGCTCTCTGAGGATGCAATGTCCCCCCAAGTTACAAAGTCACACTTCGATGATATCTGTCACTTCTAGTCAATCAATCAATCAGTTGTGTTGATTGAACACTTACTGTGTTTAGGGCACGGTACTAAGCACTTGGGATAGTACAACACAAAATATAACGGACATATTCTCCCGCACAATGAGCTTACAGTTTGGGGTGGGGGGGAATGACATTAATATAAATAATATGGATATGGACATAAGTGCTGTGGGCTCAGTGTGGAGGAGTGAACGAAGAGAGCAAGTCAGGGCGATGCAGAGGGAGTGGGAAAAGATGAAAGGAGGTCTTAGTCAGGGAAGGCCTCTAGGAGGAGATTCATTCATTCAATCGTATTTATTGAGCGCTTACTGTGTGCAGAGCACTGTACCAAGCGCTTGGAAAGTACAAGTTGGCAACACATAGAGACGGTCCCTACCCAACAACGGGCTCACAGTCTAGAAGAGAGAGACAGACAACAAAACAAAACATGGACAGGTGTCAAGTCATCAGATTAAATAGAGATAAAACTAGATACACATCATTAACAAAATAAATAGAATAGTTAATATGTACAAGTAAAATAAATAGAGTAATAAATCTGTACAATCATATATACAGATGCTGTGGGGAGGGGAAGGAGGTAGGGCAGAAAGAATGGGGAGGAGGAGAGGAAAAAGGGGGCTCAGTCTGGGAAGGCCTCCTGGAGCTCTCAGTAGGACTTTGAAGGGAGGAAGAGAGCTAGCTTGGCGGATGTGCAGAGGGAGGACATTCCAGGCCAGGGGGAGGACGTGGGCTGGGGGTCGACGGCGGGACAGGCAAGAACAAGACACAGTGAGGAGGTTAGTGGCAGAGGAGCGGAGGGTGCGGGCTGGGCTGGAGAAGGAGAGAAGGGAGGTGAGGTAGGAGGGGGCGAGGTGATGGACAGCCTTGAAGCTGAGAATGAGAAGTTTTTGCTTGATGTGTAGGTTGACTGGCAGCCACTGGAGATATTTGAGGAGGGGAGTAACATGCCCAGAGCATTTCTGCACAGAGATGATCTGGGCAGCAGTGTGAAGTATAAACTGAAGTGGGAAGAGACAGGAGGATGGGAGATCAGAGAGGAGACTGATGCAGTAATCCAGTCGAGATAGGATGAGAGATTAAATCAGCAAGGTAGCGGTTTGGATGGAGAGGAAAGGGAGGATCTTGGTGATGTTGCGGAGGTGAGACCAGCAGGTTTTGGTGACGGATTGGATGTGAGGTGTGAACGAGAGAGCGGAGTTGAGGATGACACCAAGGTTGTGGAGTTGTGAGGCGGGAAGGATGGTAGTGCCATCTACAGTGATGGGAAAGTCAGGGAGAGGGCAGGGTTTTGGAAGGAAGACAAGGAGTTCAGTCATATTGAGTTTTAGATGGCAGGCAGACATCCAGATGGAGATGTCCTGAAGGCAGAAGGAGACCCGAGCCTGAAGGAAGGGAGACAGAACAGGGGTAGAGATGTAGATTTGGGTGTCATCAGTGTAGAGATGATCTTTGAAGCCGTGGGAGAGAATGAGTTCACCAAGGGAGTGAGTGTAGATGTAGAACAGAAGGGGACCAAGAACTGACCCTTGAGGAACCCCTACAGTAAGGGAATGGGAGGGGGAGGAGGAGCCCTCAAAGGGGACTGAGAATGAATGGCCGGAGAGATAAGAGGAGAACCAGGAGAAGACGGAGCCTGTGAAGCCAAGGTTGGATAGCATGTTGAGGAAAAGGGGGTGGTCCACAGTGTTGAAGGCAGCTGAGAGGTCGAGGAAGATTAGGATAGAGTAGGAGCTGTTGGATTTGGCAAGCAGGAGGTCACTGGTGACCTTTGAGAGGGCAGTTTCGGTGGAGTGTAGGGAACGGAAGCCAGATTGGAGGGGGTCAAGGAGAGAGTTGGTGTCCTTCACTAAGTCTTTGAAGGAGGGAAGAGTAATGGTTTGTCAGATATGAAAAGGGAGGGCATTCCAGGCCAGAGGCAGGAAATAGGCAAGATGAAAACTTTCTTCCTTTTTTGGGAAAGCCTATGGTTTTTTATTATTATTTATATTCTAATCTGTGTAAATATGCATATTATGATAACAAAAACTTGCTGCATGTATCTCAAAATCCACGAGAGTGATTTCTGGCAAGGTTGTTAGAGTCCAGTGGCAATACCCTTGGAGAGTTATGGTTGGGAGTGGCCTGCAGATTGAAAGTCTGCTGCTTTAGGCTTTTTGCCCAATCCAGAACAGTTTGGGGGTTGTGATGTCAATGAGATGGAGACATATACAATAGGTCAATAAGTGGTATTTACTGAATTCTTACTGGGTGCAGAGCACTGTAATAAGTGCTTGGGAGAGGGCAATAGAGTGGATAGATGTGTCCCTGCTTATATGGATTAGCCCACTATACTTATATATAGTATAAAGTATATAGTATAGTATATATATATATATATATATATATATATATATAGGCATTTATTAAGCGCTTACTATGTGCAAAGCACTGTTCTAAGCACTGGGGAGGTTACAGGGTGATGAGGTTGTCCCACAGGGGGCTCACAATCTTAATCCTCATTTTAAAGATGAGGTAACTGAGGCCCAGTGAAGTGACTTGCCCAAAGTCGCACAGCTGACAACTGGCAGAGCCGGGATTTGAATTCATGACCTCTGACTCCAATGTCCGGGCTCTTTCCACTGAGCCATGCTGCTTCTCTAGAAAACCAATAACTTTATACCAATCAGGAAACCAATCAATGGTATATACTGAGCATTTACTCTGTGCAGAGCACTGTGATAAGAATTTGGGAGAGTACAGCAGCATGGCCTAGTGGAAAGAGCGCGGGCCCCTGAGAGTCAGAGGATCTGTGTTCTAATCCCAGCTTTGCCAATTCCTCTGTCAGTTGTTTGCTGTGTGACCTTGGACAAAGCACTTCACTTCTTTGTGCCTCAGTTTCCTCAACTGAAAACTGGGAATTCATTACCTGTTCAGTACTTGACTGTGTTAGACCTAACTGACTTGTAATAATAATAATGATGATGGAATTTGTTAAGCGCTTACCGTGAGCAAAGCACTGGTCTAAGCGCTGGGGGGTTACAAGGTGATCAGGTTGTCCCAGGTGGGGCTCACCGTCTTAGTCCCCATTTTACAGATGAGGGAACTGAGGCACAGAGAAGTTAAGTGACTTACCCAAAGTCACACAGCTGACAATTGGCGGAGCCAGGATTTGAACACATGACCTCCGACTCCACAGCCCATGCTCTTTCCACTGACCTACGCTGCTTCCCCACTTGTACCTACTCCAGCACTTACAGTAGTGTTTGATACATAGTAAGTTCTTAATACGTACCATAAAGCAAACAAATAAGCAGCATACAGTCTAGAGGGAGACAGATATTAAAATAAATTATGGATAATTAAAAATGTGCCGTGGGGATGAGGGCAGGATAAATATCAATACTTAAAGGTACAGATCCATGTGCACAAGTGATGCAGAAGGGAGAGGGAGTAGGAGAAATGAGGGCTTAGTGAGGGAAGCCTTCTTGGAGGAGATGTCATTTTAGTATGGCTTTAAAGGTGAGTGGAGAAGTAGTCTGTCATATATGAAGAAGAAGGGAAGAAGAGAGTTCCAGGCAGAAAGAGGGTAAGAGCTAAGGGCAAGAGAGATGGGACCAAGATGAGGTGAGTAGGTTGTTTTTAGAGGAGCGAAGTGTGTGGGTCAGTGGGTGGGTTGTTGTAGAAATCAGTGAGGTAAGGTGGGAGTGGGCAGTGACTGAGTGCTATAAAGCATATGGTAAGTAGTTTGATACAGAGGTGAATGGGCAACCACTGGAGCTTCTTGAGGAGTGTGGAGATATGAACTGAACTGCTTTTAGAAAAATGATCCGGGCAGTGGAGTGAAGGAAAGACTGGAGTGGGGAGAGATAGGAGGAAGAAATGTCAGCGAGAGGGCTGTGATGCAGTAGTCAAGGTGGGATATTATAAATTCTTGGATCAGCGTAGTAGCAGTTTGTGTGAAGAGGAAAGGACACATTTTAGCAATGTTGTGAAGGTAGAACCAGAAGGATTTGGTGACATTGAATATATGGGTTGAAGGAGGGAGATACATCAAGGATAGTGTCAAGGTTACCAGCTTATGAGGCAGGAAGGATAGTGGTGTTGTCTACAGTGATGGAAAGACAGGAGGAGGACAGGGTTTGGATGGGAAGATGAGGAGTTCTGTTTTGAACCCGTTAAATTTGATGTTCATTCATTCAATCAAATTTATTGAGCACTTACTGTATGCAGAACACTGTACTAAGCGCTTGGGAAGTACAAGTCGGCAACATATAGAGACGGTCCCTGCCCAACAATGGGCTCACAGTCTAGAAGGGGAAGACAGACAACAGAGCAAAACATGTGGACAGTTGTCAAGTCATCAGAACAAGTAGAAGTAAAGCTAAATGCACATCATTAACGAAATAAATAGAATAGTCAATATGCACAAGTAAAATAAATAGAGTAATAAATCTGTACAATCATATATACAGGTGCTGTGGGGAGGGGAAGGAGGTAGGGTGGGGGCAATGGGGAGGAGGAGAGGAAAAAGAGGGCTCAGTCTGGGAAGGCCTCTTGGAGGAGGTGAGCTCTCAGTAGGGCTTTGAAGGGAGGAAGAGAGCTAGCTTGGTGGATATGGGGAGGGAGGGCATTCCAGGCCAGGGGGAGGGCGTGGGCTGGAGGTCGACGGCGGGACAGGCGAGAACGAGGTACAGTGAGGACATTAGCAGCAGAGGAGCTGAGGGTGCAGGCTGGACTGTAGAAGGAGAGAAGGGAGGTGAGGTAGGAGGGGGCGAGGTGATGGAGAACCTTGAAGCCGAGGGTAAGGAGTTTTTGCTTAATGTGCAGGTTGACAGGCAGCCACTGGAGATTTTTGATATGTAGGTGGGACATCCAAGTAGCGGTATCCTGAAGACAAGAGGATATCCTGAAGACCAGAGGAAATGCAGGACTTTCCAGAGGGAGAGAGATCAGGACTGGAGAGAGAGATTTGATAATAACTCATGTAGAGATGTAATTGGTGCTGTGGCAGCTGAGGAGTTCTGCAAGGGAGTAGATGAAAATGGAAATGACAGGGGATCCAACACTGGAAGCGGCATGGCTCAGTGGAAAGAGCACTGGCTTGGGAGTCAGAGGTCATGGGTTCAAATCCCGGCTCCGCCGCTTGTCAGCTGTTTGACTTTGGGCAAGTCACTTAACTTCTCTGTGCCTCAATTACCTCATCTGTAAAATGGGGATGAAGACTGTGAGCCCCACGTGGGATAACCTGATGACCTCGTATCCTCCTGAGCACTTAGAACAGTGCTTTGCACATAGTAAGTACTTAACAAATGTCATTATTATTATTATTATTAAGCCTTGAGGAGAGTTAGAGGATGGGAGACAGAGGAGTAGCTTGCAAAAGGGACTGAGAATAAGTGGCCATAGAGATAGGAGAAGAAACAGTAGAGGATAGTATCAGTGAAACCAAAGTTAAATAATGTTTTCAGGAGAAGCAGGTGGTTTAAAGTATTAAAGACAGCTGAGAGGTGGATTAGGATGGGATTCACTCTCACGGCTTCAACTATCATCTCTACACTGATGACATCCAAATCTATAACTCTGCCCCTGCTCTCTCTCCCTCCCTCCAGGCTTGTATCTCCTCCTGTCTTCAGGACATCTCCATTTGGATGTCTACCCGCCATCTAAAACTCAGTATGTCTAAGACTGAGCTCCTTATCTTCCCTCCCAAACCCTGTTCTCTCCCTTATTTTTCCATCACTGTAGATGGCACTACCATCCTCCCCATCTCACAAGCCCACAACCTTGATGTCATCCTTGACTCCACTCTCTCATTCACTGCACACATCCAGTCTGTCACCAAAACCAGCTGGTCTAAGCTACACAATATCACCAAGATCCACCCTTTCCTCTCCATCCAAACCGCTACCTTGCTTGTTCAATCTCTCATCCTATCCCAATTGGCTTACTGTATCAGCCTCCTCTCTGACCTCCCATTCTCCTGTCTCTCCCCACTTCAGTCTATACTTCACTCTGCTGCCCGGATAATCTTTGTACAGAAACACTCGGGGCATGTCATTCCCCTCCTCAAAAATCTCCAGTGGTTGCCTGTCAACGTATGAATCAAGCAAAAACTCCTCACTCATGGCTTCAAGGCTCTCTATCACCTCACTCCCTCCTACCTCACCTCCCTTCTCTCCTACAGCCCAGCCTGCACCCTACGCTCCTCTGCCGTCTTTTTCCTCTCCTCCTCCCCATCACCTCCCCACCCTACCTCTTTCCCCTCCCCACAGCATTTATATATGTTTGTACATATTTTTTACTCTATTTTACCTGTACACATTTACTATTCCATTTTATTAATGATGTGCTTATAGCTATAATTCTATTTATTCTAATGGTTTTGACATCATTCTACATGTTTTGTTTTGTTGTCTGTTTCCCCCTTCTAGACTGTGAGCCCGTTGTAGGGTAGGGACTGTCTCTATATGTTGCTGACTTGTACTTCCCAAGCAGTTAGTACAGTGCCCTGCACACAGTAAGTGCTCAGTAAATACAATTGAATGAACTGAATGAATGGGATAGAGGCTATTGGATTTGAGAAGGAAATCATCTGTGACCTTAAAGAGAGGGCAGTTTCCATGGACCGCAAGGGGTGGAATCCAAATCTGATGAAGTCAAGAGTTGAAGGAGAGGAAATGGAGGCAGTGGATGTAGACAATTTGCTCAAACCCTTTGGAGAGGGATGGTAGTGGGGAGGTGGGGTGATAACTGGAGGGAAATGTGGGGTCAAGGGAGGGATTTTTAGGGAAGGGAATACATGAGAATGTTTGAAAGAGGAGTGAGGAAAAGTAGGAATGAGAGATGATTGAATGTTTGATTGATCTACATTAGGTACACTTACAGTATTGCTGCCCCTAAATCCTACAGGAATTCCCTTAGGTCACTTGGAAACTATTTAGTAAGTTACTGCTTCTCTCTACCAGCTACTGTAGGACCCTATAGCATCACTTAGGAAAAATTTCCCTTTGGCTCCTGCTCGTACATGTGCTTGGAGGAAGTTATCCAGAATTCTTCACATCTGTCTCTGCCTGAGAAAGCAGGTTGCCAGAAATCAGATCTCCCTCCCACTTGGAGACTCTATGCCCAAGGAGAAGCAGCATGGCTTAGTGGAAAGAGCCTGGGCTTGGGAGGCAGAGATTGTGGGTTCTAATCCTGTCTCCCCCACTTGTCTGCTATGGGACTTTGGGCAAGTCACTTAACTTCTCTGTGCCTCAGTTACCTCATTTGTAAAATGGGAATTAAGACTGTGAGCCTCAAGCGGGACAATCTGATTATCTTGTATCTACCCCAGTGCTTAGAACAGTGCTTGGGACATAGTGAGCGTTTAACAACCATAATTATTTTTTTCCCCACAGCACTTATGTATGTACAATAATGATGGCATTCGTTAAGCACTTACTATGTGCAAAGCACTGTTCTAAGCACTGCGGGGGATACAAGGTGATCAGGTTGTCCCACGTGGGGCTCCAAGTCTTAATCCCCATTTTACAGATGGGTAACTGAGGCTCCAAGAAGTTAAGTGACTTGCACAAGGTCACATAGCAGACATGTGGTGGATCCAGGATTCGAACCCATGACCTCTGACTCCAAAGCCCATGCTCTTTCCATTGAGCCATGCTGTATATATCCGTAATTCTATTTATTTATATTGATGACTGTTTACTTGTTTTGATGTCTGTCTCCCCGCTTCTAGACTGTAAGCCCTGTGTGGGAAGGGATTGTCTCTATTGCTGAACTGTACTTTCAAAGTGCTTAGTTCAGTGCTCGGCACAGAGTAAGCAGTCAATAAATATGATTGAAAGAATGATTGAATGAGGGAATATATACTCATAGCAAAACACAGAGAAGCTGCATGGCATAGTGGATAGAGGACGGGTATTGGAGTCAGAAGGTCATAGGTTCAAATTCTGGCTCTACCACTTGTCTGCTGTGTGACCTTCTTTATGCCTCAATTACCTTATCTGTACAATGGGGACTGAAACTGTGAGCCCCACATAGGACAGGGATTGTATCCAACCCGATTTGCTTGTGTCCACCCCAGCACTTAATACATTGCCTGGCACACAGTAAGTGCACAACAGTTACTATTATCATCATCATCATCACCAAAACATAGAGTTTCCATCCATCCTCATCCAGCTCACTTAAAAATAAAAGGCTTCCTCTCATGGGCTCTTCCTTTCTGAGGCCTAATTTTTTCCTTTAACTTTGGGTCTCAAAGAACCTTTTGACCAGTATTTATCTGAATCTTTTTGCCAGATTTCTGCTGAAGTCACAAATGCAATCTTGCTTACATAGCAAAAATACAATTTAGAAGTAGAAAGAAGTTAATTCCTCATTTTTGTCTAATACCTTTGCAAGGACTGTCCTCTCCAAAGCTGGATAGAGATTAGCCATTACCTGTGTGTCCTGCTGGTGTTTCATTATCACCAATGAATATTTATTTAACACCCAGCAGGCAACCCACTGAGGTAAGGATAAGGCTTAAGAACATTTAGGAAAAATAGAACTGATGGAAAGGAAAGCAGATTTATCCACATGGCATATCTGCATAAGGTAAGACAGAAGAGTTCATATATATTCATAAAATACATTCATGTATATGAATATGTTAATTATATCCATGTTATGTACATATCTGTAATTGTATGTACATATCTATAATGTATTTATTTATATTAATGTCTCTCTCCCCCTCTAGACTGTAAGGTCCTTGTGGGCAGGGAACATGTCTACCAACTCTGTTATACTGTGCTCTCCCAAGGGCTTAGTCCAATGCTCTGCACACAGTAAATGCTCAATAAACACCACTGATTGACTGATATAGTAGATTGAGTATTCGAAGGGATATTGAGGTATTTATTGGGTAACAATATTTGTCCCCAGCTCCTTTCCAGACAATTATGGAAATAGGACTGTCTTCATTTGAACTCCCCAGAGAATGATACTATAAAAAATAAAGGCTATTTGAGCCAAATACATTCAGATACACTTAGCAGAAGGCTCCTGTGTAGTATGCACTAAACGATCATCATTTATTATTAGAAAGGTCTGTGAGCTGAGCAGAGAGGAGGAGGGTATCAAGAAAATTTGAGGCAGAGGCTGTGGTCATTTCTGTCCCTGTGCTCTATTTTATCCCTGTTGGATTGGCCCCATTTGGTGCAGTGTATCAAAGAGAAATGCAGAAGGTGGAGACTGCTACAGGACACCTCTATCTCCTTCCTGTTGAAAAGCTTGTTCAACCTCATTCTTCATTTCTTACTCTGGTTAGGAACAGCGACTCAAATTCAGCTTCAGGGACCTGAATGGTACTGACTTCTTTTCAAACTTTGCTTTTGACCCTCATGTCCTCTGTTCCCAACAGGATTTGGGTGCAGGATTAAATTTTGAAGTGTGAAGGCATATCTCTGTTGAAGCTGTAAACTGCATTCCTCTTTCCTCCACCCTCACTTCTCCCACAGATAGGGAAACAAGGAGATTGGATGGAAAGGAATTGGGTGAAAAAGAAATGGACAAATCATCTCTGTATTGGCGCATAACACATTGAATGGGCTGAGCATGCTTCCTTGTTGGACAGTTAATAATAATGATAATAATAATAATAATAATAATAATAATGATGATGATGATGATGATGGCATTTGTTAAGCACTTGCTATGTGCCAAGCACTGTTCTAAGTGCTGGAATAATAATAATAATGGTATTTATTAAGTGCTTACTATGTGCCAAGCACTGTTCTAAGCGCTGGGGTAGCTACAAGGTAATCAGGTTGTCCCACGTGGTGCTCACAGTCTTCATCCCCACTTTACATATGAGGTAACTGAGGCACAGAGAAGTTAAGTGACTTACCTAAGGTCACACAGCAGAATCACCCTCATTATCATTGTCATCATCATAGTATTGGTTAAGGGCTTAATGAATGCCAAGGACTCTGCTAAGAACTCTTTTAGACTGTGAGCCCACTGTTGGGTAGGGACTGTCTCGATATGTTGCCAACTTGTACTTCCCAAGTGGTTAGTACAGTGCTCTGCACACAGTAAGCGCTCAATAAATATGATTGATTGATTGATTGATTGATTGACTGTTAAGCACTGGGGTAGATATGAGCTAATCAGGTTGGATACAGACCCTGTCCTACATGGAGCACACAGTCTTAATGCCCTGAGGCAAAGAAAAGTGAAGTGACTTGCCCAAGGTCACCCAGCAGACAAGTGGTGGAGTCAGGATTAGAACCCAGGCCCTTCTGGCTCCCAGGCCCATGCTCCATCCAGTAGGCCATGCTGCTTCCCCAGTTGAAACTACTGTAACTTCCAGAAAAGTGGCCCGCTGACTCTGGAGGATCAGCTACCCTGATCCTTGTTTTTCCTTCTGCACAACAAGGATGACCAAGGGAATCAATGTGCCCAGTTTTCTTACTCTGCTGGATTTGATCTCACTCACCATTGAAGTTTACTCACCATTGCAGTTAAATAAATGTATTTCTTGAATTTCCAGCATGGAAACAGAGTATTAAACAATGGTAATCATACTGTTTTCCAAACATGAAAGTAGATTTTGTTCTACAGTAGAGTACTAATCTATAACAGTCACTGATCTATTTCGCTGTTTTCCTCATCTGTAAAATGTGGATTCAATACCTGCTCCCCCTTCTACTTAGACTGTGAGCCATTAAGGACAAGGGATTGTGTCCAACGTGATTAACTTGTATCCACCCCAGTGCTTAGAACAGTGCTTGACACATAGTAAGTACCTAATAAATGCTGCAGTGTGGCTCAGTGGAAAGAGTATGGGCTTGGGAGTCAGAGGTCGTGGGTTCTAATCCTGCCTCTGCCACTTGTCAGCTGTGTGACTTTGGGCAATTCACTTCACTTCTCTGTGCCTCAGTTACCTCATCTGTAAAATGGGGATGAAGACTGTGAGCCCCCCGTGGGACAACCTGATCACCTTGTATCCCCCCCCAGTGCTTAGAACAGTGCTTTGCACATAGTAAGTGCGTAACAAATACCGTTATTATTATTATCACATTAATATTACTTCTAATAATAGCATCTTTGATATATGTATGATATACATAAGTATATATAGATATATGCTATTACATGGAAAACAAATATATGCTAGCCTAAAGGACCAACTGTTGGCCAGTACCACAAAAATGTTAGCATCTCTCATTTCTTCGTATGCTCCCTCCCCATTTAATCTAGGGTGTATCAAAAATCAATCAATCAATCAATCAATCGTATTTATTGAGCGCTTACTGTGTGCAGAGCACTGTACTAAGCACTTGGGAAGTACATATTGGCAACACATAGAGACAGTCCCTACCCAACAGTGGGCTCACAGTCTAGAAGGGGGAGACAGAGAACAAAACCAAACATATTAACAAAATAAAATAAATAGAATAGATATGTACAAATAAATTAAATAAATAAATAGAGTAATAAATATGTACAAACATATATACATATATACAGGTGCTGTGGGGGAGGGAAGGAGGTAAGACGGGGGGATGGAGAGGGGGACCAGGGGGAGAGGAAGGAAGGAAGAGACAGACTAGTGAGAAATCAATCAATGAATGAATCCATTGTGTTCATTGAATGTTCCCTGTATGCAGAGTGTTGTACTAAGTGCTTAGAAGAGTACGGAAAGGCATAGTAGATAGAGCATGGGCTTGGGAGTCAGAGGTCATGGGTTCAAATCCCAGCCTTGTCACTTGTCAGCTGTGTGACTCTGGGCAAGTCACTTCTCTGTGCCTCATTTACCTCACCTGTAAAATGGAGATTTAGACTGTGAGTTCCATGTGGGATAACCTGATAACCTTGTATCTACCCCAGAGCATAAAGTAGTGTTTGGCATATAGTAAGTGCTTAACAAACACTATTATTATTATTATTATTACAGAACATGTTCCTGGCCCACAAGGAGCTTCCTGTCTACAGGGGGACACTGGGAATTAAAATGAACAGTAAAATAAATGATGGATAGTTGTGTAAGTGCTGAGGAGTTGAGGGTGGAGTAAATACCAATATCAATATTAATATCAATCAATATAAATATCACCTGTCTACATGTTTTGTTTTGTTGTCCATCTCCCCTTTCTAGACTGTGAGCCCGTTGTTGGGTAGGGACCATCTTTATATGTTGCCTACTTGTACTTCCCAAGTGCTTAGTACAGTGCTCTGCACACAGTAAGTGCTCAATAAATACAATTGAATGAATGAATGAATCAATTGCTTAAAGGGAACAGATCCAAGGAAGAAAAGAGTTTTGAACTAGCATTTAATTTGGGATTGGTTTGACCAATCAAAATCTAACTAATGCCTTCATGAAACTGTTCACTTAATGTTCTTCACAACTGTTACCTAAATTTGAAAGTGCCTGGATAATGGTCCAGGGTTAGGGAGGAAAATGAATACACATTATTATTTTCCCCTATTTTTGACTGGTCTGTATCTAGTGTTCTAGGAATTTGAATGTTTACCTAAGAAGCAGTTGAAAGGTAAAGTGAAATGGTTTCCAGGGCAGATGGGGTATGAATTCAGGGCACTGAAGGAAAGGTATATTGTTTCCAGGGCTTTGGTTGTTGGACTGCTCTTTGGAGAAGCCTGGTTACTGTTTCCATGAATAAGATAACGAAATGGTGTTTATCCTCTGTAGATCAATAGTCTTGTTTGAACTTATTGAGTCATCTAAAGACACATAGGTAATGAAACCATTGTGAAATCTTCTCCAAAGTGGTACCTATCTGCAAAAAGGATGGGACCATTTCAAAACCATTTGTTAAAAACTTAATTCATTTTCATTTGTTTTTTTTAACAACTGTGTAATTACATGCACATCCATTTTCATTTCATTTTCATTTCAGTGTTCCCTGGATCTAAATGGAAAAAAACCCTATTTTAAGCTTCTTCTAAGATTTTCCTGAAATACCTTTACCTAGAATAAAAATGCTGATTAAATTGACCAGTTAGAACCTCATATGTGCAGCATTGAATGTTGTCTAAGATATTGAAATAGATGGCTGAACTAGCCTTTTCTGGAAGTTTTGAAGCAGCATGGCTTAGCGGAAAGAGCACAGGCCTGGGAAGCAGGGGGCCTGGGCTTTAAACCCGGCCTGCAGTGTGACCTTGGGCAACACACTTCACTTGTCTGTCTTTCTGTTTCCCTCATCTGTGAAATGTGGAATTAATACCTTTTCCCCCTCTTACTTAGACCGTGAGCCATTTAGGACAAGGGATTGTGTCCAACCTGATTAACTTGTATCTACCCCAGCGCTTAGAACAGTGCTTGACACATAAGCACCTAACAAATGCCATTATTATTATTATTACTATTAATAATAGCATCTCTGGTACATGTATAGATATACATAAGCATATATAGATATATGCTGTTACACCCAAAATCTCTGAAATGCAAATTTCTATACATCTCTATGCATCTATATATAAATGCACACATATGTATATATATGTTATAATCAAGTATAAATATAAACATATATCATTTAGACATATTTCTGAGATGGTGCTTGTTGGAATGCTCATTTGACATTATCTGTGGAGCTGTTTCATATTCCATTTCATTCCATTCTTAATTCCCAGAAGTCTGTCGAGAGAGAGAGCATAATCGTCATTTATTGGCATGACACCAGCCCAGCTTCTCCTTAGGATTGGAGAGAGGTCAAATGCAGATTGCAACAAATGGACCAGATTATCAAAACTGAAATCTAATATTTTCCAATGCTTTGGCTTGTTCCCCCTCCTACTTAGACTGGGAGCCCATGTAGGACAAAGGACTGTGTCCAACCGAAGCAGCGTGGCTCATCGGAAAGAGCCCGGGCTTTGGAGTCAGAGGTGATGGGTTCAACCCAACTCTGCCTCTTGTCAGCTGTGTGACTTTGGGCAAGTCCTTAACTTCTCTGGGCCTCAGTTACCTCATCTGTCAAATGGGGATTAAGACTGTGAGCCCCCCATGGGACAACCTGATCACCTTGTAATCTGCCCAGTGCTTAGAACAGTGCTTTGCACATAGTAAGCACTTAATAAATGCCAATATTATTCTTATTACCCAGGTCTTACAACAGTGCTTGATACATAGTAAGCACGTAATGCCATTATTTTTATTATTACTATAAAAAATAACATCTCTGATTATGTATAGAAATGCATGCACATATAGGATATGTGCTATTATGTACAAAATCTCTGAATACATTTTTGCATACCTCTCTATAGATCTGTATACATGCATATATATATATATGTATCTGTATGTGTATACACACAAACACATATATATATCAGAGGTGGTACATGTGGGAATGCTCACCAGACATTATTTATAGAGTTGTCTCATATTCCATTGCCCTGTCTTAATTTCCCGGAAGTCTGTCAAGAGAGGGTGCATAATCATCTCTTACTGGCATGACACCAACACAGCTTCTCCTCAGGAGTGGAGGGAGGGAAAATGTGGATTGCTGCCAATGGACCCGATTCTCAAAACTGAAATCTAATATTTTCCAGTGCTCTGGCCTGGTTACTGAAATAACCTTTGGTTGCAATCGTCAACAGTTGAATATGAGATTGTTTGATTTCATTCTGAACTCTAATTTTTCCTTGCCAGCTATTTTCCTTCCCAAATTGCAGCAGTGCCCAGTGGAATCCAACCATTAAGATATTATTAAGCGTAGCCATTATTAATACTTTCACAAAAGTCATAGCTCAGCAAAATGATTGTGAAATGTCACTCACACACACAGACTCACACAGGCACACACATTTCTGGGTAACCAGAGAAGCCTGGTTACTTTATCATACATGTTAATCAATCAATCATCGGTATTTATTGAGCACTTACTATGTGCAGAACATGGTACTAAGCGCCTGTGGAGAGTACGATACACAAGAATTGGATTCAGGTACCTGTGAACATCTGGAAACAGGTGCCTACCCTTGGTCCCCATTTTATCAGAATTCATTAGTAATTTACAAAATGTTAACGTACAGAAAATGTCTCTGCCTTTCACCTTTATCTTTAGAGAATTCAAACTTCAAAACTAACAAGGTGGGATTCTTTGGAAAAAATCTCTGTTGTGAGAGGGTTGTCTTGTACTGTACGGTACTATCTTTCTATGGTCACCAACTTTCATGTAGGAAACTTTCTAAATTACACCTTGTCAATGGACAAAGCTTATTGAGGCAATTCTGTACACAATGACACATCTTACTGTCAGCATAAGATCTAATGATTAGCCTTCCCAGGTTGAGTTTTAGCAAATTCAGGCTAAGCATTTTCTGTCAGCCGCTTTTCTTTCTGACTGTTGAAAGTGATAAGCTCCATGGCATTCTCTTCAGAAGGAGAAGCCAACAGAGTGTTTGATGTGCACCGCTGGATGGGAAAGAGATCAGGATGGCAGGGGTGTTTAGCTACTCGAAAATACCAGCCAGCCCTTAGCAGGGTTTCTGAGGTTTAATGTTTCTGTGGGGCTGAAGAGAGCGACACTTTGAGTGTGATGTGATCTGTGAACAAATGCATATGACAGAGACACTGCCGGTGGGTGTCAAGGCCATGGTTCTTACAGCAGGACTGTTTTAACATTTTACAAGAGTCATGTGCAAACAGCCAACCTAGGTTCATGCTGCTCATTGCTAAATAAGCCTTCCAGAGTACAGGATTTTACAGGATTTACCCCAGCCTGCAGCACACAAACCACATTTTTGTCAGGTTTCAGAAACACTTTAAACAAAGAAGCAAACATGCTGACAATCACATCATGGGTTCCTACGTACTCTGCAATTGATTCTGCCCATTTCGGGTTCTACTTAGGAAACAAACTCTAGAATTAGAAAACTCTATAAAAACCCTCTCTGTGTGGCTCAAAGGAGGAGGAGGCCCTTTTTCAGGTTGCCCTGAAAGTATAATTCACCAGTTCAAATAACTGAAGTAGAAAAACAAAACAGATGTACCATACCTGAGCAATTTCAGAGATCACCACCCGGAAAAGTTCTCCTTGATTATGAAGAATTTGCAACGTGTTACTCTGGTTATTCTCTAATCATCATATCAAACTCCAAAGGTTCAATGGCTCTAGGTTAGTTTACAATCCCTGCGAGTTAAACTTTAACTCACTCTATCTCCCCCCTCCTCCCAGCCCTTTGACCAGATAATTGGGTCACTGTGAGCTGACAGAATCTACATAAATCACATTTGTTTTCAAATTTTGCAGGACTGCCGGTCATCGTTTCCTTGAAATTTTGAGGGTGATTTGCCTTGCTGCAATTTGCTATCATTTTATTAATTCATTGTCATTCGAGAGAATTGCATTTTCTTTCATCTTTGTTTTCTAGCTTTGTCCTCTAAACCAATATGAATCCTGGGTTAATTTAGGAGAACCTTTCTTTTGTCTGGATTGCACCTCTCTTACATAACTATTCTCATGTTCATCGTATTTAGACAATAACTTGTTAGGTACAACCTTCTTGTAACTATGTATTGTCCACTGTGGACACATAGAAAACAACAGAAAGGATCCATGTGGTACCTTTTTTATAAACTATTTCAGGATATTGTACTCCCTGTACAAATATAATAACTACATTACTGAGGTAAATGAAATAGGCTAATACTGTTCCTTGTCTGAAACCTCAGCATTAGCTAGATTCTCTCACAAAATAGAAAGATTATATCTAGAAACTCCTCTAGACTGGAAGCTTCTTGTGAACAGGGATCATGTCTATTCACTCTGTTATTGTACTCTTTCAAGCACTTAGTACAGTGCTCCGCACAGAAAATCTCTCAATAAATGCTATTTACCAATTGATTAATTGCAAATAAATCACAAGTATATTTGAAGCTGCATGAAAATTGGTCTCCAGGGGAAATGCAGCCCATTTATTTTTTAACACATTTGTGTAAAGCCTGGATCAAGAGCCCCTAACCACAAGTCTCTCTGCCTCTTGAATTTGAGGCCCATCTTCCTTTAGCTTTCAACTGTAATAGGAGCCTAATTTCTAAAAGCCAACTATTTGAAGACTTCTATTCCCAGCTCCACCACATGTCTGCTGTGTGTCCTTGGGCAAGTTGCTTTACTTTATGCCTCGGTTACCTCATCTGTCAAATGGGGATTAAGACTGTAAGCCTCAAGGGGAATATGGACTGTGTCCAATCTGATCAGTTTGTATTAATCCCAACGCTTAGTACAGTGCCTGCCACATGATAAATGCATAACAAATATCATAAAAGACCTATTTTGTTCTTACTGCTTCCTTCACAGGATAAGTAATCCTTTCATACTATCAAAAATGCAAAAGAAATCCAAACCTACTTAGTAGATCTGCAAAAACTAAATATAAGGGATTAAATTCCCTCTGAAGGCAATATTCCAGCTCCTTAAATTGTGTGGGAGTAGAGCCCAGGCCCAATCACCTAACACCTAAATGGGTTATTCCAGCCACTCTGAGGAAATCAGATGCAGAGAACATCATTTGCTGTTTCCAGATTTAAATGACCTCTACAAGTTTACCCAGGGAAAATAAATTCCACCATGTTCCACACACCCAGTTTATTTGCTTTGTTAGGGAAAGCTGAATCTGGCCTCATTAGGTTTAAAAGCGTGCTGGGAATTCTGCCCCCAGATGTGCCTGGCCCATCCAGAGAAGACTCAGCATTCTTAGAAGTTCACCATGATATAATTTGTTTAGAAAGTTGGGAGGGGAGGGGGTGGGGGGGAATGGAAAGCAGAAGGGGAGAAAGGAATTTAGTGAGAAATGGAAAAGTTGAGACCAAATGATCAGATCTTTTGCTAAGAGACGAAAGAGTTAAAAATTTAGGAAATTATGCCCCTGGGAGGAAATTCAAGGAGAGTAACAATAATAGTGTTTAATTTTCTATGGTGTTTTTATATCAACTTTGTCAGTTTTTTCCCCACAAAATGCAGTGAGTTAGGGAGAGATAGATTTTCATATTACTCCCCATTTTTATAGTCGAGAAAACTGAGTGTAGTTATGATAAATAATTTGCCCAAAGTCATTTAGCAGATCAATGTTGGAACTCAGAATAGAACCCAGGTCTCCTCACTCCCAGACTCCCTCTCTTTCGATTAAACCAAATTTCCTTTCTAGCACGTAATAGTAGACTGCATAACTATGAAGAAACATGGCCTTTGGGGTTGAAAAATAATGTTACTTTATAGATTTCATCAATGTATGAGAACGTAGTGGGGGGGGAGAATGGCATGGGACCAAGAATTCCAATGCTTTGTGAACACATAAAGAATGTCTTTTGCTTCACTCATGCTTTAGTTGCTTTCTGCACCCCGTGTGTCTGCTCTGAGTCATTTTTAATTGACATATGCTAGACTGGTTTGCTTTTGGCTACGGTCTTCCAGCAACCCATGATAATCAATCAACCAATGGAATTTATTCAGTGTTTACTGAGTGCGGAGCACTGTGCTAAGTGTTTGGGTGAGTACAACACAACATGGTTGGTAGACACAATCCCTGCCAACAGTGAGTTTACAGTCTAAAAGACTATGCCACATCATTTAGGTTTTGTTTGTGTGCAGTTTGCACTTGGGTACATATCTGTAATTTATTTTAATGCCTGTCTCCCCATATAGATTGAAAACTCCTTATGGACAGGGAACATGTTCACCACCTTTATTGTATTATACTCTCACATGCACTTAGTACAGTGCTCTACACACAGTAAGCACTGAATAAATTCCATTAACTGAGTGATTCAATGCTGGTGGAGACACTACTTCTCAGAAACTCATTCAATCAATCAGTGGTATTTATTGAATGCTTACTGTGTGCAGAACACTGTACTAAGCCCAAGAAGAGTACAACACAACAAAATTGGCAGCCATTTACTTTTTCCACAAAGGGCTTAGAGTCTAGAAAGAGAGACAGACATTTTTATAAAATAAATTGATGCCACTTGTTACTTGAAGTCTGATATGATATTTGGGAAGAGTCCATTATACTTCCTTTGTGCCAAGTGCTATGCTAACTACTTGGGAGAGGACAGAAAATCCTTACCATTGGCTTTAAGATATGCAGTCAACTTTTCCCCCTCCTACCTAACTGCTCTCTTCTCCCACTACATCCCAGCCCAGATACTTCACTCTGCTTCATTCATTCATTCAATTGTATTTATTGAGTTCTTACTGCCTGCAGAGCACTATACTAAGCACTTCGGAGACTACAATACAACAATAAAGAGAGACAATCCCTGTCCACAATGATTTTATAGTCTGGAGAAGGGGAGACAAATATTAATACAAATAAATACATTACAGATTTGTACATAAGTGTTGTGGGGCTGGGAGAGGGGATGAACAAAGCAAGTAAGTCAAGGTGATGCAGAAGGCAGTGGGAGAAGAAGAAAGGTGGGGGTGGCTTAGTCTGGAAAGGCCTCTTGGAGGAGATGTGACCTCAATAAGGTTTTGAAGAAGGGGAGAGTAATTGTTTGTCAGATTTGAGGAGGGAGGGCATTCTAGGCCAGAGGCAGGATGTGGGCAAGAGCTTGGTGGCGAGATAGATGAGACTGAGACACAAAGAGAAGGTTAGCATTAGATGAGTGAAATTTACAGGCTGGGTTGTAGTGGGAGGGTAGTGAGGTGAGGTAGGAGGGGCCAAGATGATTGTGTGCTTTAAAGCCATGGTGAGGAGTTTTTGTTTGATGTGGAGGTGGATGGGCAACCATTGGAGATTTTTGAGGAGTGGGGAAACAAGGCTTGAATGTTTTTGTAGAAAAACGATCTGGGCAGCAGAGTGAAGCAGGGACTGGAATGGGGGGAGATAGGAGGCTGGGCGGTTAGCAAGGAGGCCGATATACAGTAACCCAGGCGGGTTAGGATGAGTGACTGTATTAACATGGTAGCAGTTGGCATGGAGAGGAAAGGGTGGATTTTAGCAATGTTGTGAAGGTGGGGTCGACAGGATTTAGTGATGGATTGAATATGTGGATTGAATGAGAGAGAGGAGTCAAGGATAATGCTAAGGTTATGGGCTTGTGAGACAGGAAGGATGGTGGTCCTGTTTACAGTGATGGGAAAGTCAGAGGGAGGACAGGGTTTTAGTGGGAGGCTGAGTTCTTCTTCGGACATGTTAAGCTTGAGGCGATGGGAGAACATCCAAGTGGAGATGTCTCGAGAGTGGGAGGAAATGCGGAACTTCAGAGAGGGAGAGAGATCAAAGCTGGAGATGTAGAATTGGGATATAGGTGGTAGTCGAAGCCATGGGAGTGAATGAGTTCTCCAAGGGAGTGGGTGTAGATGGAGAATAGAAGGGGACCCAGAAGTGAACCTTGAAAAACTCCCACAGTTATGGGGTGGAAGGCAGAGGAGGAGCCCATGAAGGAGAGTGGGAATGAATGACCAGAGAGATAAGAGAAGAACCAGTAGAGGACAGTGTCGATGAAGCCAAGGTTGGATACTGTTTCCAGGAGAAGGGGGTGGTTGACAATGTTGAAGGCAGCTGAGAGGTTGAGAAGAAATAGGATGGAGTAGAGTTCGTTGGATTTGATAAGAAAATCATTGGTGACCTTTGAGAGGGTGGTTTCTGTGGAGTAAAAGGGAAGGAAGCCAGATTGGAGGGAGTCAAGGAGAGAACTGGAGGAGAGGAATTTGAGACAGCAGGTGTATTCAACTCGCTCAAGGAGTTTGGAGAGGAAGGAAAATTGACAATAACTGGAGGGAGCTGTGGGGTCAAGGAAGATATTTTTTTTAGGATAGCAAACACATGGGTATGTTTGAAAGCAGTGGGGAAGAAGCCATTGGAGAGCAAACAGTCGAAGATGGCTGTTAGGGAGGGAAGAAAGGAGGGGACAAAAGTTTTGATAAGGTGTGAAAGAATGGGGTTGGAAGCTTGGGTGGAGGGGGTGGATTTTGAGAGAAGGCAAGAAATCTCCTCTAGAGATACTGCTGGGAAGGATGGGAGAGTTGAAAAGGGGGCCAGAAGGGGGAGGGACTGAGGAGGGGCAGGGAAGATTTTAGGGAGCTCACGCCTGATAGTGTCAATTTTCTTGATAAAGTTGGTGACCAGGTCACCAGGGGGACAGGGAGCCTGAGGAGGGAGTTAAATGTCTAAAACAATTGGTGAGGGTGATAGGCATGGGTATCAATAAGGGTGGATAAATAATTTTTCCAGGCAGAGGAGAGTGCAGAGTTAAAGCATGCAAGGATAAACTTGAAGTGGACCAAGTCGGCCTGATATTCAGATTTCCGCCAGCAGCTCTCTGTGGCTCTTGCACAAGAGTGAAGGAGACAGACTGTAAGGGTGATCCAGGGCTGTAGGTTAGCGGTACGGGACCCACTAAGGAATAGGGGAGCAAGTGAGTTGAGTTGTTTCCTCCAAAACCAACCTATTTCTTGTACCACAATCTTGCTATCCACCCCTTGCTCCCACACCCCCGTCTGCCTGGAACATCTTCCCTTCTATTTCCAACAGACCACTGCTCTGCACACAGTAAGCACTCAACAAATACGATTGAATGAATGAATAATCTCCCATCTTCAAAGCTCTACTAAAATCCTATCTGCTCCAAGAAGCCTTCCCAGATTAAGCTCTCATCCCTTGACCCTACTTTTCTTCTTTCTTTTCTCCCAAACCCTTCTGTCACCCTTGCACTTCGATTTGCACCCTTTATTCACCTCTCCCTCAGCCACACAGCACTTATGTACACATCCATAATTTATTTATATTAATGTTAGTCTCCCCATCTAGACTGTTAGCTCACTGTGGGCAGGGAACTTGTCTACCAAGTCTACTAGGTTATATTTTCTTCTCCCAAGATTTTACTACAGTGGTCTGCACACAGTAAGCACTCAATACATATAAGTGATTAATTGATATATTGACTACTGTCTCTCCCATGCACTTAGTTCCATTCCCTAAAAACCTAGGTACTCCCTCCATCTCCATCTTCACTGCACTTATGTACATATCCTTTTTTCCTTTATTTTATTATTTTTTCATGGTATTTGTGAAGTACTTACTATGTGCCAGGCACTCTACTAAATTCTGGGGTAAATATGAGCTAATAGGTTGGACACAGTCCATGTCACCCATGTGTCCCGCACGGGGCTCACAGAATTAATCCCTATTTTCCAGATGAGGTAACTGAGGCACAGAGAAATCAACTGAGTTTTCCAGGGTCATAGAGCAGAAAAGCGGCATAGTTGTGATTAGAGCCCAGGTCCTTCTGATTTCCAAGTCCGTGCTCTATCCTCTGGCCATGCTGCTTCTCCTAGTATACCTCTATACTCAGTAGCTTCCCCTAACTGTAATTTATTTTAATGCCTGTCTCCCTGACTAGTCTGTAAGCTTTTTGAGGACAGGGATTTTGTCTTCCAACTCTCCAAGGTCTTAGTACAGTGTTCTGTGCAAAGGGAGAACTCAATGAATACCATTTATTGACTGACACTAAAATCAATTTAAGATGGAAAGAAATGTCAGAGTGGTGAAATAAGAGCTACAGGATGTTGTGAGTACTTCAGTGCTTAATAGCACAGAAGTGCTAGGTGGCAGCTGGGATGATATAAGTAGAAGAAATTATAAATTAATTGGAAAATGTCTCAGAAACACTTACTTTGAAGATGAGGAGATTCTGATCTGTTAGATCTGAAATGGGAAGGGATTACTGGCAGGAGGCAGGACACGAAGAAAAGGTTGGCAGAAGGAGAGACAAGAGTGAGGACCAGGAAGTACAGTTGTTGAGATAAATAAAATTTGTGAGCTGGGAAGTAGTAGTAGAAAAGAGTGGATATATAGGAGGGAGAGACCTGACCTAGTGCCTTAAAGGTAATGGTCAGGTGTTTCTGCTTGATGTGGAGGGGAATGGGCAACAATTGGAGGTTTTTGATAAAGTAGTGGGGGGGAATGTGTGCAGAATGACATATTAGAAAAATGATTCAAGAAGCAGAAAGGGAAGTATAGCCTGGAGAGAGGAGAGACTGCTGTTACAAAAATCCATGATGAACTGTTACGGTAGTCAAGCCTGTATGGGCCCGGGAGTCAGACAGATTAAGTGCTAACCCTGACTACAACACTTATCTGCAGTATGAACTTGGGCAAGTCACTTAATATCTCTGTGCCTCAGTTTCCTCATCCTTCTGTAGAATGGGGATTCACTGCCTTTTCTCCCTCCTATTTTAACTATGAGCCCCAGGTGGGAAGGGACTGTCTGACCTGATTAACTTGTGCCTACTCCACTTAAAACAGTGCTTGACACATAGTAAGCAATTTTACATAATGTTGATGTTGATAATAATAATGGAATTAATATTAATAGTGATAATTGTTATTATTGATAATAATATTAATAATAATAAATGCCTGGGTCTGCATGGTGGCTGTTTTGGATGGCAAGAAAGGGTCAAACCCTCAAGATGTTTGGTGGCAGGCTGAATATTGAGGATGAAAGAGAGAAGAGATCATTTGGGAGCCAAAATTAATTAAGTTTTTGACATATTGAGCATGAGGTTCCAATGGGACATTCATGTAGAGAGCAGGCAGGAGGAAATGCAAAATTGCAGAGAAGGAGAGAGTTCAGGGCCAGGCATAGAACCACAGAGCCACAGAGGTAGAGGATGCATCAAAGAAGGAAGAATTGACCAAACAAGACATTGGTTCTGTGACTGATCATGTCAGAGGTCCGGTTCAACTCGGAGGGTTGCAGGTTAATAACTACTTCTAGTGGGTTGGGTGTGAAAATGCCCCAGAAAACTGAATTGAACACTTTAGGATGGTCCTTTCCAGGCATGTCTAACAAAAGCTAATGAATAATTCATATGACATTGCAGTATGAAGATCAGTACAATCAGGTGATTTGCATACCACACTTTTCTCCCCAAGTCTGTCCGGTGAGTCCTTCTCCTCCCTTCCACCATCCTCCCCTAACCTCTCCCCACCCCTATTATCACAGTCACCAAATAAAAAGGGAAAGTGCATTAAGTACCAGATATACCAGTTTTTAGCAAAAATAACACAACCCTCCTACCACCTAGTGCTAACTCATAAGCTGTGCTAATGAGGTAGTCACAGAAAACTCACACGTTTGTTGGCTGAGGGGGAAGAGAAAACCAGTCAGTAGGAAGGAAATTCATCTACTGAGCACTGCGTTGGCTGAGATGTGCAGTTTGTAGGCTTCTCGACTCATGCTGAAATGCTGAAACACATTTGTGTGAGTTGGACTGAGAAAGGGTGGAAAGCATTGTTTTAGACCCACATGCTAAGGAATAACACCTTTCATGGTATAGGTGGGGAAACTAAGCAACAGAAGGGATTTATTGGTCTGACCTAATATATCTCAATCAATCAATCAGTTGTATTTACTGAGTGCTTACTATGTACAGAACACTGTGCTAAGTGCTTGCAAAAATGAATGGTCAAGGGTACTTCGTTGGGCTCCTGGTAGAGTCAGCCATTCCCTGTGTCTTTAACATGACTCTGAATCCCAAGAAGTCTATTATATGGAAGAATTGTTAGGCATGGAAACCAATAAAGGAGGATACCTTTTTTGATTACCTGCCTGACTTATTCCTGATTAACTTCTTTCTACCCAGCACTTAGAGCAGTGGCTAGTACACAGTAACTACTACAAGTGTAGTAGTAGTAGTAGTTGTTGTAATAATAATAAGAATTAAATATTATTGCTGAGCAGAGAAGAGAACAGAGCTATAGTGGGTGAGGATGAATTTGAGATGGCCAAAAGCAGAACATCAAGGAAACACAAGTTTCTAGCTCCTGCGATAGAAAAGAACTAATTTAATTCTCCCCTTCACCCGCAGCAGCTGGGATGATATAAGCAGAGGATATTATAAATTAATTGGAAAATGTCTCAGAAACAATTACTTTGAAGATGAGGAGATTCTGATCTGTTGGATCTGAAATGGGAAGGTATTACTGGCAGGGGGCAGGACATGCTAAAATGCCATCCTGAAGGCGAAGCACTCAATCAGGACAACTCAGTTTAATTCAGAAAACTCAGAACAAGAATGAGTTACAGCAACTAGGATTTGTACCTATAATTTTGGTGAAGTGTTGGATTCTAATCTAGATGCCCACAGGCTTTTGATTACAGCAGTCTCAGTGGATTGGTTCAGTTTGTCTAGCTTAATGATCATGCTGGAGTCAAGCCTCTAAAGTAGTTTTTACATTTTTTTTTTCTTAGAAATGATGGTCTTGAAATTGGAGCCATCTAGTGTTGAACTAATACTAATAAAACAACCCCCAAAACTTTGGCTTTGTACTGGGAATCTCATCTCACTTTCCTTGTAGGTTTTGCTGACATTTTCAAAATCAAGATCCCCTCAAGCTGTAGGAAAAAAAGAAACCCAATAGGATGATAAAGCAGATCCCCCTTTTCACTGTCTCAGACAGGTCAGAATCTCCTAACAATAATCACAGTGTTTGTTACGCACATGCTGTGTGCCAAGCCAGCCCTGTACCAAGTGCTGGGGTAGATACCAAATGATCAGGATGGACAAAGTCCCTGTCCCACATAGGGTTCACAATCTAAGAAGAAGGGAAAACAGGTATTGAATCTCCATTTTGTAGAAGAGGAAACTGAGGCACAGAGGAGGTAAGTGACTCATCCAATGTAACACATGGCAGAGCTGGGATTTAGATAAGAAGGCAGATTTCTCAAGCGTCAGTCTCCCTCTCTAGACTATAAGCTCTCTGTAGGCAGAGACTGTGTCTATCAACTGTGTTGAATTGTACTCTCCCAAGCACTTAGTACAGTGCCCTGGACACAGTAAGCACTCAATAAATACTATTGATTGAAGGTGTTTAGGAAATTGAAATGTCTGAGAATCACTTACTGTCATCATTGATCAACTTTAGCAATTATTTCCAAAATACATCTGCAAAATGTCTATTTGGCGAACATCCCTAAGTGTGGGTTGTACCCCAAGGCTGTGCTTTGGGTCCTGTGCTCTTCTCACTTTAACCTCATTCCTTCAGGGAGCTGATCTGCTCCTTCAGCTTTAGCTACTACCACTATGAGGATAAATCCAAATATATCTTGCCAGCCCCAACCTCTCCCTGAATCTGCAATATTACATTTCCCTTTACCTACAAGACATTTTCCCTTCCTAAATCCTCTTCTTCACCTAACTTTCCTATCAGCTTATACTGTGCTCTGAGCACAGTAAGTGCTCAGTAAATTTGATTGATTGATTGATGACATCACCACCCTCCCCCTTCCTCAAATCTGGAATTTCAGCATTATTCTTAATCCTTTGCTCTCTTTCAACTCTCACATCCAGTCTGTTGCTAAATCCTGTTGGTTTTTCCCCAACAACATTTCCTGGATCAGCCTTTTCCTCTTCATCCAAGCAACGACTCTGGTCCTGGCACTGGTCTTGTCCTCATTTGAGAAGCAGGATTGCCAGGAGTGAAGTGCATGATCTTGGAGTCAGGGGACCTATGTTCTAATCCTAACTACGCCACTTGACTACTGTGTAACCTTGGGCAAGCTATTTAACTGCTCTGTGCCTCAGTATCCTCATCTGTAAAATGAGGATGAAATCTTCCTCCCTCCAATTTAGACTGTAAGCCCCATATGAGTCAGGGACTGTCCTACCTGTTTATCTTGTATCTCCTCCACTGTTTAGTACAGTGCTCGTTGCACAGTAAGTATTTAATAAATCCCACAATTATTGGTATTATTACTATGATTGACTACTCTTATCAACTTCCTCACTGGTCACTTTCCCTCCAGTTTCTCCTCTCTCCAGCATGTGCTTTACTCTGCTACTGTTTGTCTTTCTAAAACACTGTGCTGTATACATCTCTCCACTCCCTTAAACCCCCAGTGATAATCCATTCTTATTTGCATCAAACAGAAACTGCAGACCACTGGCATTAAGGCACTCATTCATTCATTCATATTTATTGAATGAGATAAATACTCCATTGGCTACTTCCCTATGACCCATCTCCTTTTTCCTCCTACCACAAGCCTGCAACCCTGGTGTTATCCTTGACTCCACTCTCTCGTTCACCCCACACATCCAATCCGTCACCAAAACCTGCCGGTCTCACCTCCACCACGTCACCAAGATCTGCCCTTTCCTCTTCACCCAAACCGCTACCTTGCTGATTTAATCTCTCATCCTATCCTGACTGGATTACTGCAAAGGCCTCCTCTCTGATCTCCCATCCTCCTGTCTCTCTCTACTTCAGTCTATACTTCACTCTGCTGCCCGGATCATCTTTGTGCAGAAACGCTCTGGGCATGTCACTCCCCTCCTCAAAAATCTCCAGTGGCTGCCTGTTAACCTACGAATCAAGCAAAAACTCCTCACTCTCGGCCTCCTCTCCGATCTCCCATCCTCCTGTCTCTCCCCACTTCAATCCATACTTCACGCCGCTGCCCGGATTGTCTTTGTCTGGAAACACTCTGGGCATGTTACTCCCCTCCTCAAAAATCTCCAGTGGCTACCAATCAACCTATGCATCAGGCAGAAACTCCTTACCCTTGGCTTCAAGGCTGTCCATCACCTCGCCCCCTCCTACCTCACCTCCCTTCTCTCCTTCTCCAGCCCAGCCGGAGCCCTCCACTCCTCTGCCGCTAATCTCCTCACCGCGCCTTGTTCTCGCCCATCCCGCCATCGACCCCCGGCCCGTGTCCTCCCCCTGGCCTGGGATACCCTCCCTCCGCACATACGCCAAGCTAGCTCTCTTCCTCCCTTCAGGGCCCTACTGAGAGCTCACCTACTCCAGGAGGCCTTCCCAGACTGAGCCCCCTCCTTCCTCTCCCCCTCCTCCCCCTCTTCATCCTTACCTCCTTCCCTTCCCCACAGCAACTGTATGTATGTATATATGTCTGTACGTATTTATTACTCTATTTATTTATTTTACTTGTATGTATTTATTCTATTTTATTTTGTTAATATGTTTTGTTTTGTTCTCTGTCTCCCCCTTCTAGACTGAGAGCCCACTGTTGGGTAGGGACTGTCTCTATATGTTGCCAACTTGTACTTCCCAAGCGCTTAGTACAGTGCTCTGCACACAGTAAGTGCTCAATAAATGCGATTGATTGATTGATTCAAGGCTCTCCATCACCTCGCCCCCTCCTACCTCACCTCCCTTCTCTCCTTCTACAGCCCAGCCCACACCCTCCACTTCTCTGCTGCTAACCTCCTCACTGGGCCTCATAGTCATCTGTCCCACCGTCGACCCCCGGCCCATGTCCTTCCCCTGTCCTGGAATGCCCTCCCTCTACACATCCACCAAGCTGGCTCTCTTCCTCCCTTCAAAGCCCTACTGAGAGGTTACTCCTCCAGGAGGCCTTCCCAGACTGAGCCCCCTTTTTCCTCTCCTCCTCCCCATCCCTCCGCCCTACCTCCTTCCCCTCCCCACAGCACTTGTATATATATTTGTACAGATTTATTACTCTATTTATTTTACTTGTACATATGTACTATTCTATTTATTTTGTTAATGATGTGCATAGAGCTTTAATTCTGTTTGTTCTGACGAATTTGACACCTGTCTACATGTTTGTTTTGTTTTCTTGGCTGTGTCCCTGTTCTAGACTGTGAGCCCGTTGTTGGGTAGGGACCGTCTCTATATGTTGCCAACTTGTACTTCCAAAGCGCTTAGCACAGTGCTCTGCACACAGTAAGCGCTCAATAAATACAATTGAATGAATGAATGAACATTACAGCCCAGCTCACTTACTCATCATTCCTCCCAAATTCACTTCCTCACTGTGCCTCATTCTTGACTTTCTCACCCTCGACCCCTGGCTCATGCATTTCTTTCCTGCTAGAAACAATCTTTCTCCTTCAAATCCACAGATAACAGATCTCTTCATATCTAAAAGCTTTCTAGAATTCCACCTCCCCCAGGATATTTTCTCTGATTAAATTTTCTTCTCCCCAAGTCACATCTTGTCTACTATCACTTCAGTACTTTGGCACCATCTTGGCACCTTGTATTTACTTCTTTTCATTACACTTTTTTTGCACGTATCATTAGCCACGTGGTACTATATGAGCATTTCTTTCTCCTAATTGCAATTTATTTCGTGTCTTTCTCTTCTGTTAGATTGTAAGCTCCTCGTGGGCAAGGATCATGTTTTCTTCCATTGTAATCTCTGAAGCACTTAGCTCAGGAAAGTCTATTAATTGATTGATCCCCATTTGCTAATACACTCTCTATATGTTAATCTTCAAAGCCTGTAAGGAAGGGTTTATTCCTTTGGATTTTTTACTCACTCATTAATTACGGTGTATAGGGTTAGAGGCTGGAGTCAAGGGTGCCAATGAGAGTGGTGGCATTAGTTTTGGCAAAGGTAGGAATTAGATAAGAGACTGTGGAGCAGGAAAAATTAATACTTTATGGTCGGAGACAGGTCGAGTGAAAGCGGGAAAGGGAACAGGCAAAATTAAGAAGGTTGTGTAACTATTGAAATGACCCAGGAAGGGCTATGGAAGCACCAAAAACTATGGCCAAGGGTGTTGAATAGGCATTGATGGATGAATTTGCTTTTTTGCCAAGGCTTTGGCCAAAGAACTAAGGCAGTTAGGGCCAGTGAGGGGGGATATTTGGCTAGTCAGCAAGAGAGAGTACACAGGATGTTATGCAATCCCACAACTCAAGGACTCTGAATTTGAATAGTCTTTATTCAGGACACTGAAATACATTGTAATTGAATAAAACATCATTTTCCATTTTCCCCTTGGATACAGCAGGGAGGTTTTGGCTCCCTTCCAACTGGCCCCAATAATAAGGGATTGATCAGAATTGTTCAGTGTGGTACTTCCTGAAAATGACATAATAATTATTCATTAATGGTTTTTTGGCCAAGATAAAAGAACTCAAAATCTTGAGCTGGACTCAAAAATGAGGCTTCACCGCTACAGTGCAATTGTAAACTATGAAGTACAGTGCTATTACCGCAGTGTACCCTTCCAAAATGACTAAAGTAGAATTGGTTTCCAGTTCACTCTTTCTTACTCACAATATTTAGTGACATAAACTTTTGGCATTCATTTCTAAAATGGGAGAACAGTTTTGGCTGGACTTTAGCCATGGGCACATGGCCATATATTTTTATAAGCAAAATAAACATAGAGTGAATTTTCACAGAGATTAGTTTTATTCATATGCAACTGTTGAACCAACCCAGGCCACTCGGTTCTCCGGGAAAGCTTGCTCTTCTCAAAAACAATATGGTTGGCCAGAGAAGGGTGGGTTCAACAGATGCAGATATGATAATGCCCCTTAAATCTTCAATCACTCAGAAGAGAACCTCCCAATTCATGTTTGCATATTCCAGTTAAGACATTTTTCTAGGCTGAGGTAAATCCTTCTTCTCCCAGTAATAAAAATCTTTCATTTCCTAGTAGGAGTAGTAGTATTTATTAAACACCCACTTTCATTCATTCATTCGATCGTATTTATTAAGTGCTTACTGTGTTCAGAGCACTCTACCAAGCACCGGAAAAGTACAATTCAGCAACCAATACAGACAATTCCTACCTAACAATGTGCTCACAGTCTAGAAAGGGGGAGACAGACAACAAAACAAAGCAAAATGAAACAAATAAATATGCATCAATAGCATCAATATAAATAGAATTATCGAGATATGCACATTATTAATATAATAAGTAGAATAATAAATATGTACATATATACACAAGTGCTGTGGGGTGGGGAGGGGAATAGAGCAGAGGGAGGGATTTGGGGCTATGGGGAGGGGAAGAGGAGCAGAGGAAGAGGGGAGTTTAGTCTGGGAAAAGGGGGAGCTTAAGCACTATAGCAAGTACAGGAAAAAAATACACAGATGAGACTTATGCATGATCTCTAGTAACCAGAGGGTTCATAATCTAAGAATAAGGTGGGGAGAATTGGACACCTAAGAAAAGATGAGACACAGAAAACAAAGAAACCATCTAAAAGACAGGAAATTATAAATATAAGGACAGGGAAAGTGTCTACCAACTCTGTTATATTGTGCTCTCACAGGAACTTAGAACAGAGCTTTGCACACAGTGAGCACTCATTAAATACCATTGATCGTTTGAAGAGGAATAGACTAGACACTAGACTAGTGTCTTAACTTAGGACTCTCTCCCTTGATACATGTAACAATACAAGTGTCTAGGCCCTGGGGGAAGAAAAATTGTATTATGGCCCAGAGTCCGGTTCCAAATATTTAATTTACCAAAATGAGGCTCCTTTTCCTTAAAGGATCACAATTAATGGCTGTTTTGCTTGACTGATAGCAAACTGCTCTGTGTATGTTATTTTATGGAACTGAGGAAGGGGTGAATAAGGGGAGCAAATCAGGGTAATAAAGAAGGAGTGGGAGAAGAGGAAATGAGGCCTTAGAAAGGAAAGGCCTTTTTGGAGAAGAGGTACCTTCAAGGAGTTTACTTAGTGCTGAGCACTGTACTAAGCACTGGGATAGGTACAACATAATCAGGTTGGACACAGCCCCTGTCCTACATGGGGCTTACAGTAGTAGAAGTAAGAATAGGAGTATTTATTAAGCACCTACTGAGGGCAAGCACTGTTCTGAAAAAGAAGTACATGGATGAGTTGCAGATGCATATCTGGGTTCTGTCCCCTTTGCTCCACAAAAACCACCCTCGCAAAGGTCAAGAATGATCTCCTTCTTGCCAAATCCAATGGTCTGTACTCCATCCTAATCCTCCTTGACCACTCAACTGCCTTCGACACTGTTGACCACCTCCTTGTCCTAGAAATATTATCCAACCTTGGCTTCACTGACACTGTCTTCTCCTGGTTCTCTTTATATCATTCACTTAATCAGTCATGTTTATTGAGTGCTTTACCTGGTTCCCTTCATATCATTCATTCATCCAGTCATATTTATTGAGCACTTACTGTGTGCAGGGCACTGTACTAAGACTTTGGGAAAAGACAATACAGAAATACAGAGGGACAATCCCTGCCCACAACTATCTCACAGTCTAGGGCGGGGGGGGGGGGGGGAGGCAGACATCAATAAAAGCAAGCAAGCATCAATATAAATAAATAAAATTACAGATATATATATACTGTGGGGTAGTAAGAGGGGAGAAGAGCAAAGGGAGTGAGTCAGATGACGGGGAAGAAAGTGGGAGATGAGGAAAATTGGGGTTTAGTCTGGGAAGGCCTCTTGTAGGAGATGTACCTTCAGCAGGGCTTTGTAGTGAGGGAGAGTGATTGTCTGGCAGATTTGAGAAGGGATGGCATTCCAGGCCAGAGGAAGGATGTGGGACAGGGATTGGTGGTAAAACAGGCAAGATCGAGGCACAGTGAAAAGGTTCATTCATTCATTCATTTAATCGTATTTATTGAGCGCTTACTGTGTGCAGAGCACTGTATTAAGCACTTGGGAAGTACAAGTTGGCAACATATAGTGACGGTCCCTACCCAACAACGGCTCACAGCCTAGAAGTGGGAGACAGACAACAAAACAAAACATTAGCACCAGAGGAGCAAAGTGTGCAGGCTGGGTTGTAGGAGAGAAGGGAGGTGAGGTAGGAGGGGGCAAGGTGATAGAGGACTTTAAAGCCAATAGCGAGGAGTTTGTTTTTTTTTGAAGTGGCTAGGCAACCACTGGAGATTTTTGAGGAGGGGGATGACATTCCCTGAGTGTTTCTGTAGTGAGATAATATGGGCAACAGAGTGAAGTATGAACTGGAGTGGGGAGAGGCAGGAGGTTGGGAGGTCAGAAAGGAGGCTGATGCAGTAATCTAGGTGGGATAGGATGAGTGATTTTACTAACATGCTAGAAGATTGGATGGTGGGGAAAGGGAGAATCTTAGCCGTGTTATGAAGGTGAGACCAACAGGATTTGGTGATGGATTGGATAGGTGGGTGGGTGGGTTGAATAAGAGAGTGGAGTCAAGGATGACACCAAGGTTACAGGCTTCTGAGATGGGAAGGATGGTTGTGCTGTCTACGGTAATGGGAAAGTTCAGGAGAGGACAGGGTTTGGGAGGGAAGATAAGGAGCTCTGTTTCATTCTGGCTGTGCATTCCCATCTCTTTTGCATGCTCCTCCTCTGCCTCCACCCCTAACTGAGGGAGTCCCTCAAGATTCAGTTCTGGGCCCACTTCTATTCTTCATCTACACTCCCCCCTTTGGAAAACTCATTTGCCCTCATAACTTCAACTACTACTGCTATGCAGGTCTCCTTCTCTGCAGTTTCGCATTTCCTCCTGCCTTCAAGACATCTCTAGTTTGATGTCCTCCTGTCACCTCAAGCTTAACATGTCCAAAACAGAACTCCTTATCTTCTCATTAAAATCCTGTCCTCTCCTTGACTTTCCCATCACTGTAGACAGGACCACCATCCTTCCTGTATCATAAACCCATAAACTTGCTGTTATCCTTAACTCATCTCTTTCATTCAACCCACATATTCAGCTTGTCACTAAACCCTGTCTATTTAACCTTCACAACATTACTAAAATCCACCCTCTCTGCTGCATCCAAAATGCTACCACGTTAATATAATCACTCATCCCATCCCACCTTAATTACTGTATCAGTCTCCTTGCTGATCTCCTTCCCTCCTGCCCATACTTCACAAAAACATTTCTTCATGTTTCTCCACTGCTCAAGAACCTCCAGTCATTGCCCATCCAAATCTGCATCAAGGAAAACTACTTACCACTAGCTTTAAAGCACTCGATCTCCTTAGCCCATCCTATTTCACCTTGCTGCTCTCCTACTACAACCCAGCCTGCCCACTTCGCTCCTCTGGTTCCAACCTACTCATTGTACCTCAATTTTGCCTATCTCGCTACCAAATTCTTGCCCATGTCCTATCTCTGGCCTGGAATGTCCTCTCTCAATGTCTGAAGGACAATTACTCTCCCCACCTTCAATGCCTCTTTGAAGGTACCTCTCCTCCAAAAAGGCCTTCCCTGTCTAAGCCCTCATTTCCTCTTCTCCCACTCCATTCTTCATCACCCTGATTTGCTCCCTTTATTCACCCCTTCTTCAGGTCCATAGGACTTAATACTCATCCATAACTTATTTATTTATAACAATGTCTGTGTCCCTCCCTAGACAAAGAGGAGACATTTCTACCAACTCTGTTGTATTGTACTCTCCCAAGTGTTTAGTACGGTGTTTTGCGCACAGTAAGTTCTCAATAGATACAACTGATTGATTGATTGATTGACATACCCTAGCCCCAAGAGGCTCACAAACTAAAAATAAGATGAGAGTCGGGTTGGCCACAGACCCAAATGATGAAAAAAAAGTTGTAAAAGATGAGTGTGACCATAATGTTGTCTTATTGCACCAACCAAATGCTTTATATACTCTCCACTAGAGTTGTGGATTTCTGCCTTTCCTTTACCTTTACATGGAGAGAGTGGGATAAGACAAAAATGAATAGAAAAGAAGAAAATGGCCTTTCTGTTTTTCTAGACAATTTTGGGCCTAGTTCATTTTCTGTCTCATTTGATTTGCAAATCTGTCAATGCAGTTAAGTTCATATTAAATAATCTTAGTTTTATAATAATAATATAATAATGATGATGGTATTTGTTAAGCACTTACTATATGCCAAGTACTATTCTAAATGGGTAATCAGGTTGTCCCATGTAGGGTTCATAGTTTTAATCCCCATTTTACAGATGAGGGAACTGAGGCTTATGGAAGTGAAGTGACTTGCCCAAGGCCACACAGCAGACAAATGGCAGAGCCAGAATTAGAAGTTTAATGGGGGCATCTTTGAAGAAATTGATGTCATTATATTAAAAATGAGTGAACACACCATCACAGACATTTGCAAATCCATTTTTCACTACTTCTTTAGAGTATTTAAAACATTTAGAATAATTACAATTCTATTTTGATGGATACTCTATTTCATTTGACAGAATCACTGATTCTGGTAATCTAAACTTGAACTGAAATACTATGAGTTGTTGAATATCTGGTGTCCTAATTTGTTCTGAATCTTTCTGGAAAAAGAACCCCAAAGTGGATTTTAAAAATCTACTTTCATCCTATTTGAGGGAAGGGAAAGGATTCCAAATGTTATTGAACTTCTCCATGAGAATATCAAGTATGAAGTGTTTAAAATATATTTGAACATATTTAAAGTTATTTTACTTCCATGGTGTGTATCAACTCCATAGCAATAATTCTGCTGCATTAAGTAGTGGCAAGAGAAGAGTCAACTCTTTGTACAAAACATGGCCACTAAGAAGCTTTTCCCTTTACCCAAGCAACTATCCAAGGGAAACAATGGATTCTTACAACCCAAACTCAATAGATTGAACGATAAACATTGATTAGGTCTCTACTGAATTAGTAATTAAGGTTATTTTGACTGTTCATGTATCTCCAGGGTGGTCAGGATGTGTAAATAATGCATTACAGCATATGCTGCTGAGATATTGTCTATCAAGCTGATAGAGTTAATGTGCCTATTGATTCTGTTATAAAATATGAAGTTTGATTTCTTCCCATCATAGTTTGAAGCTTCTTAGAGGGATGATATCATTACCAGGAAGAGCCACACTTGTCTACCTAACCCAGAGACCACATTATTGAAATGTGGAGTTTTGGTACTCTTGTGGAGCCTTGTGTGAGAATGAAGTGATATACAATAAACAGCATTTTAATGTCAAATGGGAACTGTTTCACAGTAGCTCAAACCATTTACAAAACATAATTTATGGAATAAGCAGTGGGATCTAGTGGAGAGAGCATGCATCTGAGAGTCAGCGTACTTGGGTTCTAATCACAGCTCTGACTCTTTCCTGCTGTGTGATCTTCAGCAAGCCACTTAACTTCTCATTGTCTCAGTTTTCTCAACTGAAAATGAGGATTCAATAGCTAATTCCTTCTTACGTAAACTGTGAGACCCATGGGGAACAGGGTTGGTCTGATCTGATTATCTTGTATCTACCTGTGGGTTCAAATCCTGGCTCTGCCACTTGTCAGCTGTGTGACTTTGGGCAAATCACTTAATGTCTCTATCCCTCAGTTACCTCATCTGTAAAATGGAGATTAAGACTGAGAGCCCCACGTGGGACAACCTGATAACCTTGCATCTATCCCAGTGCTTAGAGCAGTGCTTGGTGCATAGTAAACACTTAACAAATATCATCATTGTTATTATTACTACCCCTATGCTTAGTACTGGGGTACTAACTTAGCACATAGTAGGTGCTTAACAAATATTATTCTTATTATTGTTATTTTTATCATCATGGCAGAGAAAACAGAAGTATCCACACAATCACTGTTCCCACAGTACTGTACCCCTTGGAGCACTCCTGAGGAGAGTTGAGTATATTTTGATTCTTCATCATCATTATTAGTATTCACTGAGAAACTACTGGATGCAGTTCAATCAATCAACAGTGGTATTTATTGAGCGCTTAATGTGTGCTGAGCATGGTATTAAGTGCTAGGGAAAGTAGTATTCAATAGAGATGGTAGACAAAGTCCCTGTCCACAAGGAGTTTACAATCTACAGGGAGAGACAGACATTGATATTCACTCCAGCTCCACAACACTCGTATACGTATTATTTCCCCTATTTGCAATTTATTTCAAAGTGCTTAAGGGGTACACAGCCAAGTACATAGGTGGTGCAGAGGAGAGGGCTGGTAGGGGGAAACAATAGTTTAGTCAGGGAAGACCTCTTTGAGGAGATATGATTTTAGGAGGGGCTTCAGGTTGGGAGGTACAGTGGACTGTCAGATATGAAGCAGAAGGGAATTCCAAGTTGAAATGTCCTGAAGGTAGGAGGAAATACAAGACTTCAAAGAAGGAGAATTTGGGACTGGAGGAGTAGAATTGGGAGTCAACTACATAGATGGTAGTTGAAGCCATGGGAGCAGATTAGTTTTCCCTGGGATTGAGTGTAGATGAAGACTAGAAGGGGATCCAGAATTGAGCTTTGAGGGACCCACTCAGTTATAGGGTGGAGGGCAGTGGAGGAACCTGTGAAAGAGACTGAGAAATGGAGCAAGCAGAGAGATAGGTGGAAAACCAGGATAGGATGTTGTCAAGTAATCAAGGTTAGATAATGTTTCCAGGAGAAGGGGGTGGTTCACAGTGTTTAAGGCAGCCGAAAGGTTAAGAAGGATTAGGCTGGAGTAATGGCCATTAGATTTGGCAAGGATGAGGCATCGGTAAAATTAGAGAGGGCTGTATTTGTGGAGTGAAGTAGGCAGAAGTTGGATTACAGAGTCAGGCAGAGAGTTGGAGGAGAGGAGGTGGAGACGGTGTAAAGAGTTCACCCACAGAGTTTGAATAGAAATGGTAGAAGTGAGTTGGATTGCATAATTCTATATTAGGTACTTGGGAACATGCAATAAAAGTAGAAGAAATCATCTGTAGTCCCAAGAAATGTATGATCTAACTGAACAGATAGTAAAGGGAAACTAATGACCCAATATGCATCAATAAAAGTCTTCCCCTCCTAGACCGTGAGCCCGTTGTTGGGTAGGGACCGTCTCTGTATGTTGCAGAGTTGTACTTCCCAACTGCTTAGTACAGTGCTCTGCACACAGTAAGCATTCAATAAATATGATTGAATGAATGAATGAATAATTAATCAAACAACCAGTGGTATTTATTGATTGCTTTCTGTGTGCAGAACACTGTGATAAGCATTTGGAAGAGTATAATACAGTAGAGTAGTTACATGATCCCCACCCACAAGGAGTTTACAGATTAGAGTGGGGAGACAGACATTAAAATAAATTACAGATGGATATATCCATGTGTACTTTGGATATATACTCAAGTGTTGTGGGAGTGGGGTGAAAATCAAATTGCCTATAGGTTACAGATTCAAGTACATAGAAGGCGGAGCAAATAGGGGAAATGAGAGCTTAATCAGGGAAGGCCTCTTGGAGGAGGTATGATTTGAATGAGGCTTTGAAATAGGTGGCCTTTTGAATATGAATATGGAGGGAGATCTAGGCCAGATGGGCCAGTGTGACTATCCTGTATCTATCCCCAGAGCTTGGTAGATAAGCATGTACAAGTAAAATCAATAAAAGAAAATTTGGTTAGAAGGCTGGTCACCATCATAGTTTTGAAGACCTACACTTTGACATGAAATTTGAAACCCTGCTGATACCATAAGCTGGCCAACAAAGGACAGACCAATTTTCTTTATTTCATTTTCTGTTTCTTTGTCTAGCAGTGCATTGCTGGGCAACGTACTGCCTAAATAGCAAAATCTGATGTATTTTTGTCAGAGAAAATCCTGAGTAGTAAGTAGAATATCTTGTATGTTGGGTTTTTGACTTTGAATCCAGTCCAGGAAGTTACTTTAGGAGCTCCAGTTCTCCAGTTTATCTCGTTCAAGTTTAGGGGTACCCTACACACTGCTCTCCAAGTCCCAGAATCCCTATTACTGCCACTGACTAAAATGTATTCATTATCATGTCATAAATAATAAAAATTAAGTATACTTCACCACAAAGCTACATGTGGTTAATTTACTATGACTGTGTTTCCATGGAAGAGGTATATTTGGAAAGGACTTCGTTAGTGCAAAATTATGTTTTTTGGCTTAGGTCTAACTGGGGAAAACTTAACCCTGGGTACCAAATTATCCATAGTAGGCTACTGTTAGATTGCAAGGTCTTAGAGGGCAGGGATCATGACTATTAATTTTATAATATTAATAATAATAATGGTATTTGTAAAGCACTATGTGCCAAGCACTGTTCTAAGTGCTGGAGTAGATATAAGGTAATCAGGTTGTCCCATGTAGGGCTCACAGTCTTAATCCCCATTTTACAGATGAGGTAACTGAGAATGGGGTTATATTGTACTCTCCCTAGTGCTTAGTACAGTACCCTGCACATAGTAAGTGCTCAATAAATACCACTGATTGATTTCAAAATTTTCAGTGTCAAAAAAAATTTGAGCAAAGCAGATAAAGATTCGAGTGGGTAGATACGTTTTTTTTAAGTGTAAAAATATTTTCCTTGAAGGTAAACAATTTGTTTAGTGCTATAATGTAAAGGTGAGGGTTTCTGAATCCCAGCCATTATTAAACTTCAGTTTCATTTGAAAGATTGGGTCTTCTTGCACCACATTCCTCCCTGTGGCTTCTTACCCCAAAAGCAAAACCTGTATGAATAGGGTGTTTTCTGAAACCAAACCTTAATGCTTTCTGAATTTTCAGTCTTTCTGAATGAAACCAATTTTTTTGAATTTGATAGAATTTTCCAAAGGTAGGGACTGTCTCTACCTGTTGCCAAACTGTACCTTCCAAGTGCTTAGTACAGTGCTCTGCACATAGTAAGCACTCAGTAAATACGATTTAATGAATGACTCCAACCACATTGGTTACGATGCACCCAAAGAAGATGATTTCAGTCACAACTAAATCAGTCAATCACTCAATCAAATTTATTGAGCACTTACTGTCTGCAGAGCCCTGTACTAACCACTTGAGAAAGTTCATTATAATAGTGTTGGTAGATATGTTCCCTGGCCATAACAAGCTTACAGCCTAACGGGGAGACAGACATTAAAGTAAATTACAGATATGTATATAAATGCTGTGGGGCTGAGGGTGGGGTGAATAAATGATAATAATAATAATTTTGGTATTTGTTAAGTTCTTACTATGTGCCAAGCACTGTTCTAAGCACTGGGGGAGACACAAGGTGATCAGGTTGTCCCACGTGGGGCTCACAGTCTTAATCCCCATTTTCCAGATGAGGTAACTGAGGCCCAGAAAAGTGAAGTGACTTGCCCAAAGTCACACAGCTGACCAGTGGCAGAGATGGGATTCGAACCCATGACCTCTGACTCCCAAGCCCACGCTCTTTCTACTGAGCCACACTGCTTCTCTAATAAAAAATAAGCACTTACTATGTGCAAAGCACTATTGTAAGCACTGGGGGGGGGAATACAAGGTGATCAGATTGTCCCACGTGGGGCTCACAGTCTTCATCCCCATTTTACAGATGAGGGAACTGAGGCACAGAGAAGTTGAGTGACTTGCCCAAAGTCACACAGCTGACAATTGGCAGAGCTGGGATTTGAACCCGTGACTTCTGACTCCCAAGCCCAGGCTCTTTCCATTGAGACACGCTGATTCTCTACAGGGTGCAAATCCAAGTGCAAGGGTGATGGGAGAGGGAGAAGGGGAAATGAGGGCTTAGTTGTGGAAGGTCTCTTGGAGGAGATGTGATTTTAGGACAGAATGATGGTCTGTCATATATGAAGTGGGAGGGAGTTTCAGAACAGAGACAGGAGGTGGGTGCAGGATCAAAGGTGAGATAAAGGAGATCAAGGTACAAGTGAGTAGGTTGGTGTTAGAGGAGTGAAGTCATTGTATTGGGTTATAGTAGGAAATCAGAGAGGTAGGGTAGAAGAGGATAGAAGAGTCTTCTAGACTGTGAGCCCACTGTTGGGTATATATCTCTATATGTTGCCAACTTGTACTTCCCAAGCGCTTAGTACAGTGCTCTGCAAACAGTAAGCGCTCAATAAATACGATTGAATGAATGAATGAATGAAAGAGGTGAGCTGATTAAGTGCTTTAAAGCCAATGGTGAGGAGTTTTTGAAACTGTTGCTGAACTGAGGCTTGACTCGTTGCCTGAGACCTGTATTGATGCAACAATTGAACTGCCTGAACCCCCTCCATGGCTCAATTAACTCCAGATTCCATGGTGTATGCCAGGTCAATGTACGCCATTCCCGGAACTTGGTGACAGAAGCAATATTCTGCTCTTTTGGGGAAACTGAAGTAGCAAGTTTTCAGCATAAGGTGAAAAGTTACAAGTGTAAAAAAACAAAATCACTCAATTTTTTGCTCACTTTATTGAACACCTCCTGGGGGCAGTGCATTGTATGAAGCACTTGGAAATGTACACTAAAATTAGAAGATTTGATCCCTGCCCTCAAGGAGCCTACAGGGCATCAACACCTTATTGGAAGGATCCCATCTGTTACGTTTTAGAACCTATTGGGTGACCACACTGAAATGGTGGAAATGGTGCCAGTTCCACAAAACCTAGCAATACCCTAATTTTCTGACCTTGTCACTGAGTATATCTACACAGAAATTTTCAACTCGAACCCAAACCAGATTAATCTATCAATCCTGGGCCAATGATTACATCTCTAACTGTTGAATAAATGCACGCAAACCCCAGGATTGAAAATTTTTTGTAAACATGTGTATAGCCAAAATCTACAGCTGACATTAAATATCCAGAAAGTTACAGGCCAAAGATAAACCAGGTGTGAAATGTCCCCCACCTCCCCCAGAACTTGTGTATAAGTTAAGAATCTGCTATAAGCCTCATAACGGACCCTTACACTTGTTGCTTCCCCAACCTGTAATTTATTTTAATGTCTGTCTCCCCTGCCAGAATGTCAGTCCCATTAATGCAGGAATCATGTCTACAAGTTTTTATAGTATAGCCCCAAGCACTAAATACAGTGTTCAGCACAGAGTAAGCACTCCATAAACATCATTGATTGATAGTGTAAAAATCATTATACATTAGAATTCAATAGGGTATTATTTTTATAAATGATGCCTGTCTTGTGCTTTTTGCTTTCCTCATGACTAGATTTGTATGATAGAGCGGTATCTCCCAGTGGTAGGAAAGAATTCTAAACTGCAGGGTATGATTATCATTCTGAGTCCCACTGATAACTGATTTACAATCCTTCATTTCTTTCCAAGATTAAGATGGAAGATAAGTTATTGTAATGATTAGTTTCAAAGTGAGTTTTCTTGTCAAATAAGATGATTCTATGAAAGTGTGTGTGTTGCTTGTTATAATTTGATGACAACTTGATGGCCTTACAGACGATATAGTGCAGTTTCCCTTTGCAAGAGCAAATATATGTGTGTGTGTGTGTGTGTGTGTGTGTGTACATACATGTATTTATTGTTTTGCTTATTTGATTATTCTTTTTGTAAATACTTTATTGTTAGTTTTCTCATGATAATGTAAGCTCCTTGTGGGTAGGGAATTTGTCACGTGCATGTTTTGTACTTCCCAAGAGTGTAGTACAGTGAATCACACCTAAGGCATGCTCATTACATGTCATCACTTTTACTGTTACTACTCCTACTAAAGGAAAGATGGTAGTGACTGCATTTCTTCTTGCACTTTCATCCCTGGAGGTTGGGGTGATAAGAAAGAAGTGGAGGTACCAGCCTCCCTCTAAAAAACAGGCTCCTCTGGGGAAACCTAGACCTAACATTAGGTCATGGGTTCTAATGCCGGCTCTGCTGTGTGACCTTGGGCAAGTTATTTTACTTCCCTGTGTCTCAGTTACCTCACCTATAAAATGAGGACTGAGACTATGAGACCCACATGGGAAGGGGAATGTGTCCAATCCAATATGCTTGTATCCACCCCAGTGCTTAGTAGAGTGTTTGGTACTCAGTAAGTGCTTAACAAATGTCATCATTAATAATAATAATTATGATGGTATTTATTAAGTGGAGAAGCAGCATGGCTCAGTGGAAGGAGCCCGGGCTTTGGAGTCAGAGGTCATGGGTTTGAATCCCAACTCCACTCCAATTATCAACTGTGTGACTTTGGGCAAGTCACTTAACTTCTCTATGCCTATTACCTCATCTGTAAAATGGGGATTAAGACTGTGAGCCTCCCATGGGACAACCTGATCACCTTGTAACCTCCCCAGTGCTTAGAACAGTGCTTTGCACATAGTAAGCGCTTAATAAATGCTATTATTATTATTATTATTATTATTATTATTATTGTGTGCAAAGCACTGTTCTAAGCATTGGGGAGGTTACAGGGTGATCAGGTTGTCCCAGGGGCGCTCACAATTTTAATCCCCATTTTAGAGATGAGGTAACTGAGGCACAGAGAAGTTAAGTGACTTGCCCAAAGTCACACAGCTGACAGGTGGCAGAGCTGGGATTTGAACCCATGACCTCTGACTCCAAAGCCCATGCTCTTTCCACTGAGCCATGCTGCTTCTCCTCCTCCTCCTCCTCCTCCTAATACTAATACTACCACTATTATTTATTATTATTATTATTAATAATAACAGACATGTCCATTCCATATCCCCACTCGTGGGCAGGGAATGTGTCCGTTATGTTGTTATATTGTTCTCTTCCAAGTGCTTGGTACAATGTTCTGCACACTGTGAGTTAGACTGTGAGCCTGTTGTTGGGTAGGGTCCGTCTCTATATGTTGCCGACTTGTACTTCCCAAGCGCATAGTGCAGTGCTGTGCACACAGTAAGTGTTCAATAAATACGACTGAATGAGTGAATGAATGTAAGTGCTCAATAAATAATAATAATAATAATTGGCATTTGTTAAGCACTTACTATGTGCAAAGCACTGTTCTAAGCGCTGGGGAGGATACAGGGTGATCAGGTTGTCCCACGTGGGGCTCACAGTCTTAATCCCCATTTTACAGATGAGGTAACTGAGGCCCAGAGAAGTTAAGTGACTTGCCCAAGATCACACAGCAGACATGTGGTGGTGTCGGGATTTGAACCCATGACCTCCGACTCCAAAGCCCGTGCTCTTTCCCTTGAGCCATGCTGCTTCCCCAATAAACACAACTGATTGATCCCCAGGCCAGGGCCATTCTTCCCCATATATATTCCACTTCCTTGTCATTTAATGACCTTTCTAAGGATGCACTTCCCACCTCCCCTATTTATTTCCTCTGCATATTCATGCCTCCCCTTCATTCTGCTTCTTGACTTTCCCTTTCCTCACTTTGCATTTCAAACAGGGACAGTTAGGAGAATGCCCCCCACCTCCTGACTCTTCCTCAGGCTCCTCCTACCCCCAGGGTAGTTTCTCCAAGCCAAAGGAATCACAGAAAAGGTAAATCTGTTCTCACCTCCACTGGGCCTGCCTGCCTAGCCTCCACAAAGAGAGGCTGCAAGCTTGGTATCTCCTCCTTTTAGACTGTGAGCCCAATGTTGGGTAGGGACCGTCTCTATATGTTGCCAATTTGTACTTCCCAAGCACTTAGTACAGTGCTCTGCACATAGTAAGCGCTCAATAAATACGATTGATGATGATGATGATGATGATCTATCTCCAGCCTCTTCCCCGAGAGTCCACCCCGGCTCTTCATTCTTTGATATTGATCCTCATGTCACAGAGCTGGAAGATGAACTTGCAGTCAGTTTAGCAGCAGCTCAAGTCTACACCGCATCCTCTGCAGCCGGCAGCTTTGCTTTATTGGAGGCACGATAAGTTCTGAAGTAGAGGAATAGTGACCCAATGAAAGATATGTTGTAAATATGAAACTATCTTTAAACTGGCAGGAAAGCAGTGATGAGCAAGAAAAAGAAAGGAAAAGAGCTGTCATCAAGTTCCCACGGTGCCCAGCAGAACCAAGCAGAAGAAAGCCAAATAGCAGAGAGTGATGAAGAGTAGCCTGGACAGCAGAACCAAGCACAAGAAAGCCAAATAGCAAAGAGTGATGAAGAGAAGCCTGGACAGCAGATAGAGGAAAGGACGGAAATGGAAGGGGGAAAAAAAGTTATGCATGTGAAATGACGGGAAGGGAAGAGGAGGAAAAGATCCCCCTCCATTCTTAGAGGAAATCACAGTCATCACCACTGTGATCAGAGGGATCTAGGATGGCAGCACAAAGGCTCTGGAGCAAGTTTGGGAGTCAGATGACTCACAGAGAAACTCCCTGTGTTCGTGTAGACTTCTGGAATATTATCCATGTGGTCTCATTACATTATGCCACACACCCAGTGTAGTGCATGTGGTGTCTCATATGTCTGGATGCCATCTGCTACCCACCCTACTGGAATAGGAGGCCCAGAATGGGCAGGCAGGAAGACCTGAGGCCATGAGGAAGAAAGGTTATGTGCCCAGCAAAGGAAGGAGCCTTCACTGCCAGAAGGTTTGTTAGAGTAGAGAGTGTTTCAAGTATATTCAAGGTGACAATTCCATAATGAACATCTGCTCGCTGCGTTTTTCAATCTGCCGGCCTAGTGGGGGGCCTGGAGAGAGGGTTAGCACTGAAAGATTGAATTGAAGCACCAGAAAATGAAGCTCTTCAAGGTCAGGTCCTGGGTTGGAAAGAGATGATCTTTCACTCCATAGTGCTGCACTCATCCAAAGCTCTGAGAATCGGAGTCCTGTTACACAATGGCACATGCATATAGAGCCAACTGTTTTCATTTCTCACGTAAATGAAATTGCTTTCTAAACTGGATAAGCAGCAGTCAGAAAAGAAGGCCAGGATTAACAAACACGAGTAGGTCACTCGGGGCAGGAACTCTAAAAGAAATCTCTCCCCACTTGACAATCCCCTGAAAATTTGGTTAATGCATGTTATTTATTCACCTTACCATGCACTCTGCATTTTCCAAAATGCAATAGAGGAGAGAAAAGTTGAGGTGTTTTAAGCAGCCTCTTTTGACAGCTCAAAGGGAGGACTGGATAACAACCCAGAAATGATGCTGGGGATGAGAGAGGGATGATGAAGACTAGGAACCAGAAGAAATCTGGGAATCAGAGGACCATTCATTCATTCATTCAAAAGTATTTATTGATTGCTTACTGTGTGCAGAGCAGTGTACTAAGAGCTTGGGAGAGTACAGTAGAACAATAAACAGACACATTCTCTACCCACAGCGAGCTTTCTAATCCCGGCTCTGCCGCTTCTCTGCTGTGTGACCTTGGAAAAGTCACTTCACTTCCCCGGGCCTCAGTTACCTCATCTGTAAAATGGAGATTAAGACCATGAGCCTCATGTGGACTGTGTCCGACCTGATTATTTTATATTTACCCCAGGTCTTAATATGGTGTCTGGCATATAGTAAGCACTTAAGAGATACCACTTAAAACAAACAAACAAGCAAATAGATAATATCCTGAGGGGAAAGGAGCATGGAGGGAGGGATGAGAAAGGGAAAGATCAGCACTACCTATACGTGCTGCCCAGAATTTACATGCGCTGCCTAGAATTCCTCAACAACAACTCTCTCCTCGACCCCCTCCAGTCTGGCTTCCGTCCCCTTCATTCCACGGAAACTGCCCTCTCAAAGGTCACCAGTGACCTCCTGCTTGCCAAATCCAACGGCTCCTACTCTGTCCTAATCCTCCTCGACCTCTCAGCTGCCTTTGACACTGTGGACCACCCCCTTCTCCTCAACACACTATCTGACCTTGGCTTCACAGACACAGTCCTCTCCTGGTTCTCCTCTTATCTCTCTGGTCATTCTTTCTCAGTCTCTTTTGCAGGCTCCTCCTCCCCCTCCCATCCCCTTACTGTGGGGGTTCCCCAAGGTTCAGTGCTTGGTCCCCTTCTGTTCTCAATCTACACGCACTCCCTTGGTGACCTCATTCGCTCCCACGGCTTCAACTATCATCTCTATGCTGATGACACCCAGATCTACATCTCTGCCCCTGCTCTTTCCCCCTCTCTCCAGGCTCGCATCTCCTCCTGCCTTCGGGACATCTCCATCTGGATGTCTGCCCGCCACCTAAAGCTCAACATGTCGAAGACTGAACTCCTTGTCTTCCCTCCCAAACCTTGTCCTCTCCCTGACTTTCCCATCTCTGTTGACGGCACTACCATCCTTCCCGTCTCACAAGCCTGCAACCTTGGTGTCATCCTCGACTCGGCTCTCTCATTCACCCCTCACATCCAAGCCGTCACCAAAACCTGCCGGTCTCAGCTCCGCAACATTGCCAAGATCCGCCCTTTCCTCTCCATCCAAACTGCTACCCTGCTCATTCAAGCTCTCATCCTATCCCGTCTGGACTACTGCACCAGCCTTCTCTCTGATCTCCCATCCTCCTGTCTCTCCCCACTTCAATCCATACTTCATGCTGCTGCCCAGATTATCTTTGTCCAGAAACGCTCTGGGCATATTACTCCCCTCCTCAAAAATCTCCAGTGGCTACCAATCAATCTGCGCATCAGGCAGAAACTCCTCACCCTGGGCTTCAAGGCTGTCCATCACCTCACCCCCTCCTACCTCACCTCCCTTCTCTCCTTCTCCAGCCCAGCCCGCACCCTCAACTCCTCCGCCGCTTATCTCCTCACTGTACCTCGTTCTCGCCTGTCTCGCCATCGACCCCCGGCCCACATCATCCCCCGGGCCTGGAATGCCCTCCCTGTGCCCATCCACCAAGCTAGCTCTCTTCCTCCCTTCAAGGCCCTGCTGAGAGCTCACCTCCTCCAGGAGGCCTTCCCAGACTGAGCCCCTTCCTTCCTCTCCCCCTCGTCCCCCTCTCCATCCCCCCGTCTTACCACCTTCCCTTCCCCACAGCACCTGTATATATGTATATATGGTTGTACACATTTATTACTCTATTTATTTATTTATATTACTTGTACATATCTATTCTATTTATTTTATTTTGTTAGTATGTTTGGTTTTGTTCTCTGTCTCCCCCTTTTAGACTGTGAGCCCACTGTTGGGTAGGGACTGTCTCTATATGTTGAAAATTTGTACTTCCCAAGTGCTTAGTACAGTGCTCTGCACATAGTAAGCGCTCAATAAATACGATTGATGATGATGATGATCAGGAGCAGGAGACATTGTGATTAGAAATAAACAAATCGTTTACTATGAGGGGAGAGGAAACTTAAGGTTGAACACGGAGAGCCAATAACTTTTGTACACATGCCACAGGGTAGAAAAATCTTTAGCTGTTAGAAGTTCCCAGCAGTCAAGTTTGGGAAACACTGGTATAGAAAAGTTCCAACAGAAGTGAAAGTTCCCCATCGGCAACTGGGACTATGTCTAACCTGCTTATCTATCCCAGTGCTTAGTACAATGCTTGGCACATAGTAAGTACTTAATAAATACTATCCAAAAAAAGGTGGTTACTACGGGGACTTTGAAGGACAGAACAAGGAGGAAAAGAAACCCTAATCACTCTTGCTGTTGGTCCAGGGGAAACAGCTCAGCTTTAAGGAACGGGAATCTAATCCTGTGTCATGTCAGTAGCGAAGGGAGGCTTATGGCCAAAGAATGACCTAGGGTGTTCTTTAAGGTGTTCTTTACCCTTTCTAGACTATAAGCTCCTTAAGCTGTTATTTTGTACTCTCCCAAGGGTTTACTACAGTCCTCAGAGTATAAGTGCCCAGTGAAAACCACTGATTGATTGATTGGACAAGCCAAATAGGACTCCTGAAAAAAAGCTGGCTAATGTGGGCAAGGACCACAAGAGTTACCAAGGCAACCACCTGCTGGTTCCTGGCACTACTGTATCACATTGGCAATGTGCTGTGGCCATATTGGCAGTAAATGTGTTCTGCATATAAAAACATCTTCATGAGTCTTTACAATGTGTTGCCTGTCTACTCACTTGTTGTATTGTGTCCCCTAGTGGGAGCATGAATAGTAGGGACAAGAGAGGGCAAGTGGTTCTGGGCAAGCTACTAACACTATAATCAATTCCCCTGCAATAGGTTCTCAGTCCTGATGTCTCAGGGTCATGCATCATTCCCAAAGGGAGGCTCAATCATCACTCATAAAAGAGGAAAAGCCACTGAGGAAGTTGCATTTAGCAGAGCTAAGGTCCTGTACACAGAGTTGTCAACCATCTGTAATTCACAGATATCCAATAACAGACTAAAAATGATCCTGTCTATAAAATGCACAGCAATATTTCACTATATAAGGGCAGCCTCTACACCAGGGTAGCCGCAGGAGGAATTTTGCCTGCTCCATTCAAGTGCCCAGTGGCTGTGATTCTTTGGGACACTTCTTGCACCGAGCTTTGCTCCCTGGACAATAGGAAGCCTGCTGCGTTGGAACATTAACAAGCAAGGGGGGAAGGGAGCTTGCTACTCCCTCCTATTCTTCCTCCTCCTCCTTCTCACTTTCCTTCTCCTCTTCTTTCTCCTCCCCCTCCTCTTCCTCTCTTTTTCACTGCACCCCTAGCTACAAGCAGACCCCATCTCCTCCAACTCTGTGAGGTCCTGGATTTGGTGAGCCCACAACAACCTGCCTTGTTAGAGACTGTCTGTGATCCCGAAAACAGCAACAAGGGAGAGACTTTGCTAATGCACTGAGGTGCTCCACCTGGGACAGTTGATTGCGGGCCTGTATTGGGGCGGAGCATGGAGGGAGGTGTGGCTTTCTCTCCCTGTTCTACCAAGTAATGGACCTGGACCGATCAGTGGCTGCCATATAAGCCCACAGCTGTAATGCCTAAGCCAGATAAAAGGTGGTTGCATTGAATGGCAAGAGGGCATACTGAGGCAAGCTGAGATGCAAGGGCAACTGGAAAGGAAGGCAGAGGGGCAGAAGCAGGCAGAGAAGCAAGAAGGAAGCAAGCTGAGAGCAGCAGAAGCAGCATTTGAAAGCAGCAGAAGGCAGCAACATTTGGAAGCAGAAAGAAGAAACATTGACAGACCTAAATGTTTGGCCACAGACTGATTTTGGACCCTTGGGTGGTGGAGTGAGTAAGTGTATGTATGTATCACTCCCTTGCACGTTGGTAAAAGTAAGTAAAAAAAGAAATTTCACAGTAACCTTGGTGATCAGAGGTATGTTTTGAACTCTACTGTGTGTCACTGAGGCTCCCCTGGCCAAGAAGGTCCTGCGTGGTATGAACCGGGGGCTCATGACACTGGACTCTTCCACCCCATTTTCAAATGTTGCACCTGGGGCTGTGCACCTCCTTTCTTCCCTCTTTATCACTTTTCTTCTACTGCTTCCTTTGCCCTTCCTCCTTCCATTTTTGCCCTCTATCCCCCTGCCCTCTCTTCTGCTTTTTTCTTCTTTCCTTCCACCCCTATCCTCCTTGTTCCCCTCATCCTTTACTATTCTTCTTCATAGTATCTTTTCCTTCAGCCCACGCGTCAGTTGGCTTGGGGGAAGGAGTCATAGGGTGCTTCATCCAAGTTCCGCGGCAGGAAGGAAGGGAGAAGGGGTCTGTGGTTTCTAGACAATTTCTAGTTGCTCCCATTACCTCTTCCTCCCCTGTCCCTGGGTTTGCACACCTTGGAGAGCTCTTCTCAGTCAATCAATAGTAATTAATGAGGGCATACTGTTTGCAGAGCACTGTACTGAACACTTGGGAAACTACAATACAGAGGAATTGGCAGACACATTCCCTGCCCACACTGAGCTCACAGTCTAGAGGGGGAGACAGACATTAATATAAATAAATTAATTATGGATATGTACATAAGTGCTGTAGGACTGAGGAAGGGCTGAATAAAGGTAGCAAATCAGGGCGATACAGAAATGAGTGGGAAAAGAGGAAATGAGGGCTGAGTTAGAGAAGGCTTCTTGGATATGTGCTTTCAGTAAGGTTTTGAAGGTGAGCAGAGTAACTGTCAGATATGAAGAGAGAGGACATTCCGGGCCAGAGGCAGGACATGGGTGAGAGTTTGGCTCTGAGACAGATGAGATCGCAGTACAGTGAGAAGGTTAGCGTTAGAGGAGAGAAATGTGTGGGTTGGATTGAAGTGGGAGAGCAGTGAAGTGAGGTAGGAGGTGACAAGGAGATTGAGGACTTTAAAGCTGATGGTAAGGAGTTTCTGTTGGCTGGGAACTCAGCCTCGCCTAGCTATGGGCCAAATAGATGCCTCCAAAACTGATGCCCAGTTATTACCTTACATTTATTGATAATTATATCAGTAGAGAAGTTTGAAAGTCAGTGTAATTTTTTTTGCATGCTGTCTGCAAATATCATTCTCAGCAGCCAGTCTCGCTAGAACTGGTAGATACGTTCTACATAAATCTTTGGTGGTCCCAACCAAACTAGACTCCAAACATTGCCTTCATTGTTACGGTGTTCCCATTCAGGTGCGCTGATGACAAAAAAGATCAGAACATAATACAATAATTCCCTAGTGGCAGACCATGTTTATGGTTTCTCAAAACCACAGCTAAGCAAACACACATGGTATAATTAGACTGAAAACCTGAAACAAGTACAGTGTTTTTCCTCTTCCCTTGGCTTTAACAACCACACAGAGAAAATAATCTCGTTGCCATAAAACAAAGAGGGTAGAAATTTTGCTGAGTGCTGAGCTACCATAGCTACATTTTTTATGAAGATCTGGATCTAGTTCATTGACATAAATCAGGTACAAATGACTCCCTGCTTAGACTTCAGAGAAAATGAATAGGAAACTATCTTGGACTGAAGAGGTGTGGAGAATATCGGATTTCTTCTGCTGTTACCCTGATGTGAAGGATGCCTTTATGTACCCACATTGCTATATCACTACACGCTTAATGAACAGACCAGTTTTAGGCTGCTTTTAGTGAATGTCTGTGAATTTATAGATGGTTGACAACCCTATGTAACTTCCTGCACCTCTAAACTCTTTCCACAAGAACCCAGAACACTAAGCCCTTGCACATGTGAATATTTATTCTATTGTCTGATTTTCCTATCACATAATTTCTCGTTTTCTTGAAGACTTTTCTGCTTTTAGCACCTGTTTTTTAGAATCCATACAGTCTGTTTTCCACTTAATTTCCTAAAGGAAGAGCCCATTGTTGCTTCATCAATCAATCAATCAAAAGTATATTTTGAACATTTAACTGCATGCAGAGCATCATCATCAATGGTATTTATTGAGTGCTTACTCTGTGCAGAGAACTCTACAAAGTTCTTAGGAGAGTAATAATAATGATGGCATTTATTAAGTGCTTACTTTGTGCAAAGCACTGTTCTAAGTGCTGGAGTACAGTGCAACATAGTAAGCAGACATGTTCCCTGCCAACAGTGAGCTTAAGGTTTAGAAGGGGAGAGAGATGTTAATATAAATGAATATTTTTTTAATATATCATCTAAAGATACGGACATAAGTGTTGTGAGGTTTGAGGGTGGATGGAGCATCAGATAGCCAAAGGTGATAGATCCAAGTGCACAGATGATGCTGAAGGTAGAGGGAGTCAGTGAAAAGAAGGCTTAATAGGGGAAGGCCTCTTGGAGGGGATGTGACCTTCAAAATGCTTTGAAGTTGCGGAGAGTGATGGTTTGGCACATATGGGAGGAAAGGAAGTTCCAACCTAGGGGAAGGATGTGGGAAGGGATCAGTGGCAATGTACACGAGATTGGGGAACAGTGAGTAAGTTGGCATTAGAGGAACAAAGTGAATGGGTTGGGATGCAATAGAAAAATAGAAAGGGACCTAGAACTGAATCTTGAGGGACACCCTCCCCCCGCCCTCCACCATTTTCAGTGGGTAGGAGGCAGAGGAGGAGCCTGCAAAAGAGACAGTGAAGGAGCAGTCAGAGAGCTAGGAGGAGAACCAAGAAATGAGAGTATCGGAAAAATCAGTTTAACGGAGTTAGTAGACCGGTTCCCTGTCCACAAGGAGCTTACAGTCTAGAAGGGGGGACAGACATTAATATCAAAAAATAAATTATGTACATAAATGCTGTGGGACTCAGAGTACAACATACATAATAAATAAAGTGTACAAATCCAAGTGCAAGGGTGATGCAGAAGGGGGTGGAAGAAGAGGAAATGGGGGCTTAGTTGAGAAAGATTACATGATTATTCTATAATTAATTCAATCATATTTATTGAGCATTTACTGTGTGCAGAGTACTATACTAAGCACTTGGGAGAGTACAACAATAAACATACACATCCACTGCCCACAGTGAGCTTACATGAGCATTGATTGTTGCTCTATTGTAGTAATAGTGATAGTAGAAGCAGAGTAGCTCAGTGGAAAGAGCATGGGTTTGGGAGCCAGAGGTCATGGGTTCTAATCCCGGCTCTGCCACTTGTCAGCTGTGTGACTTTGGGCAAGTCACTTAACTTCTCTGTGCCTCAGTTCCCTCATCTGGAAAATGGGAATTAAGACTGTGAGCCCCCCATGGGCAACCTGATCACCTTGTATGACCCAGTGCTTAGAACAGTGCTTTGCACATAGTAAGTGCTTAATAAATATCATTATTATTATTATTAGTAGTAGTGGTAGTATTGGTAGTAGTACAGCATTTATTGAACACCCACTTGGTGCAGTGTACAGTACTAACCACTTAGGAAGTTATAAATCATGAAATGACCAATTTCCTGCCCAACAAATTACCTACAGTCTAACAGTGGGGGACAAACATGAAAATATTCACAATGCTTCAAAGTACTCAGGTACCTGAGATAAGGAAATTCAAATTTTAGAAGGGAAGTTCTTGAGGAGTGGGACAACATAGACTGAACGGGTTTGTAGAAAATTAACCTGGGAAGCAGAGTGAAGTATGGATTGTAGTGGGGGTAGACAGGAGACAGAGAGGTCAGCGAAGAGGCCAATGCAGTAATCGAGGGAGGATGAGATAAATGCTTGAATTAATGTGGTAGCAGTTTGGATGGGGATGTTTAGAAGGTTGAACTGAAAGGATTTAGTGACAGATCGAATATGTGGGTTGAATGAGAGAAATGAGTCAAGAATAATGCCAAGGGTGCAGGCTTGTGATACAAGGAGGATGGTGGTACTGCCAGACAGAATTTGGGTGGGAAGATAAGGAGTTCTGTTTTGGACATGTTAGGTTTGAGTGGATGTCCTGAAGATAGGAAGAAATGCGAGACTGCAGAGAAGGGGAGATATCAAAGACATGTAGATTTGGGAATCATCTGCATAGAGATGGAAGTTGAACCATGGGAGCTAATGAGCTCCTTAAGAGAGTGGGTGTAGATGGAGAATAGGAGGGGCCACAGAACTGAGCCTTGAGAGACTCCTTCAGTTCGAGGGTGAGAGTCAGAGGAGGAGCCTGTAAAAGGGACTGAGAATGAACGATCAAAGAGATAGAAGGAGAACCTGGAGAAGATAGTGCCTGTGAAATGAAGGTTGGATAATGTTTCCAGGAGAAGGCGACGGTCAACAGAGTTGAAGGCAGCTGAGTGGTCAGGATGGAGGTTATAGTCTAACTGAGAGTAATCTTCTTACAGGCAGGAAACGGATCTGCTAATTGTGTTGTATTGTGCTCTCCCTATTTTTCTTCCAGCTTCATGGTGTCAAAATCTTGAAGCCTCACTTATGAATCTTACTGTGACTATTTCTAATTTCTTGTCTTCTGCTGCTGTTCTCAGCATTGTTCCAGGTATGCCATGTCCTCTGAAGTTTTAGTTCATCGTGTTTTTAAAACGTTTCTTCTGCCCTACTTGTTTATGCTTTCCCTGTTTGTTTATGCTTTCCATACTCTAGTTCACCATGCGGAAGCTGTTTGGATAGCCTGCAGTTGCCATTCACCAAGCACGTATGGTTCCATTAGTTGGTGTAAGTTTTGAAAAGACTTTAATGGTCCAAATCTACCGCTGATAATTCAGCAGAGTTGTTCTGTTAGATACCCTAAGCGCCCACGACAAAACTATCTATACAATAAACACTACTAGCCTACTGGGCTACGTAGACTGCCAAGAAACCAAAAACTTGGACTCATCACTAAAGTCACTGTTACAGTATAATAATATGAGACACATTCTGGTCCCCAAATGAGCTTACAGTCTAGAATGGGAGATAGCCATCAATATGAATAAATTATAGATAGGTACATAAGTGTCGTGGGGCCGGGAGGGGGGATGAGTAAAGGGAGCAAGTCAGGGTGATGCAGAAGGGAGTGGGAGAAGGAGAAAGGAGGGCTTAGTCAGGGAAGGCCTCTTGCAATAATTCTGGAGAGTAAATGGCTCCAGTCTCCTCAACACATCTTCTACTATTGAAGAGTAGGATTTGCAAAACCCCCCAAACCTTCCAACCAGAAAACTACTGGAGAAGCAACTACAGCGGCCAGACCATGAAAACTGTTAAACTACTTGGAACCAGTGATACACCTGCTGAGATCTACAAATATGGAGGGATCATTCTGCTTAAGGACTTAACACAAACCCTTGCTTAAATTTGGAACGCAAGGAAATGTCACAGGACCGCGAAGGTGCCACAATCATCATCATCATCATCACCATCCTCAAAAAGAAAAGCTAAAGAAGAAATTGCACAAATTTTTGAGGCCTCTCATTTTTCTTCATTACCACAAATCCTAGCCAAAGTGTTCCTGAAAACTTCCAGAATGTCAATGTGGCTTCAGATTATTGTGGCTATTTTTAATGTACTATTTAATTTCCTTATAAGGTCCAGTTGTGTAAACATTTTTCATGGTTTTGGCTGCACCAAGTGACTTGCTCAAAAGCTGAAGTAAAGCCAGAACTCAATGGTAGAACATTCATTCAACTCCCCAGGATTCCCTATTTTTCTGGGATGTGGGTGGAGACATCAGACCCATTAAGGATGCTGGAAGGATGGGTACTGGACCATATAATGTAATACTAAAGAATAAAATGATTATTTTTTCAGTAATGATTTGCAAGTGAAAAAGCCTTATCTCTCACCACATAGCTGGTAACCAATAAACATGAAAGAGAATGTTATGCTTTTTAAGCGGTTCAATTTTTTGAAGGGGCTTAGTTCATAGCAATTGAAATTTATTGAGAATATATGAGTGTTTTTCAGATAGATTAGAAATGTTTTTCATCCCCTGGAGAATTCAACACTTCACATGGGCTCTATTGGAAGAGAAATTACATGTTATTAGACTTACAATAACTAATATTTGGCAAATGGCTTATGATTAATTGTGGTTTTAAAAGCAAATTCTCTATGTCTCCTACTTCCTTGTTAATGCCACACTTCCTGGGGTCGCCTTTTTAGACTGAAGGCTTGTCTCTAGATTGTAACGTGGGCAGGGAACGTGTCTGCTAACTCTGTTGTATTGTACTCTCCCGAGTGCTTAGCACTGTGCATGCTTACTGTTAAGCATGTAAATACCATGAGTGATTGATTACTTGATAGCCTCTGTTGAAATGGGCAAAACTTATCTTTGGTCCACATAGCCTCTACTTCTCTCCAAGCTGTCTCTGGTTACTTTTATTCCATCACACACTCCCTAAAAGTTCTGGATTTTTAAGAATTACTAGGTCAGAGATTTTTGCCCCAACATCAGTCAGGTTTAAATCAGTCAATCAATCTTATTTATTGAATGCTTACTGTGTGTAGAGCACTGTATTAAATACTCAGGAGAGTATAACAACATACAATAATATAAAATCAACTTTCTTCCATCAATTTACTTTCATTCACTCTCTATACTGCCTTTGTCAACAATTTACCAAATAGCTTTAGGTTGGCAAATGATTTAATCCAGCTTTGCCTGTAAGTAAGGGTAAATGCCTGTCTAGATGTATTTTGATCTCCTCTCAATTGAAAGGTTAGAAATATGGGCTATTTGTCAGTATGCTTTGACCTGAGGTTTGGTGAGTTGAAGGTGAGGGAAGTGGGGCATCCTGCAATGATAATAGCAATAATAATTATTATTATAACAATAATTGTAGTATTTGTTAAGTGCTTACTATATGCCAAGCACTGTATTAAGTGCTGGGATAGCTACAAAATAATCATGGGGCTCACAGTCTAAGAAGAGAGAACAAATATTGAATTATTACTTTCAGATGAGGGAATTGAGGCACAGAGAAGTTAAGTGACTTGTCCAAGGTCACACAGCAGGTATGAGGCGGAGCCGGGATTAGAACACAGGTCCTCCGACTCTCAGGGCTGGACTGTTGCTTAGCTTGATCTACATTTCCAGTTGCAGATTTCTGTCAGCATCCATTTTGGTACAGTCTTGAGGGGCTGCAAGGTGTTTTTGATACATTTCTTGTATTATTGCAACTAGTGTTTTCATCTGGGACTCTTCAAAGCAGTCTTGTTAATGGTTTCTTGCCAAACGTACAGTCACAATGGCTACCTATTGCTAAAACACACTCTCCCCTCCTTCAAAACCTATTAAAAGCCCATTTTCTTCATGGACCCTTCAAGTTGCCTAACACCCAGGCCCCTTGGTCACCCTGTCCACCATAGACTGCTCAACACTTGTGCACTTATCTGTAAATTAATCTTCCTATTTTTTTTTTCATTTTCATTTTCCCTCTAAGCTTCTTGAAAACAAGGTCCCTGTTTTATACTTCCCTTATAATTCCCTATTAGTGCCCAGTAGAATACAATGAACAGGTAGACAGTATAATTTAATCTTACTACTATCCCCTTTACTGCTATTATTACTATTACAAGATATGTCTGTATTGCATTATGCCTGAATTGCTGGTTACATTCCAGACATCCACATAAAGTACCCTCAAACTTCAGATTTAACCTTCTTTTTCTCTGCCACTACTTTTTGAAACATTCCTCACGAGAAGCAGGTGGCTCAGAGGAAAGAGCTCGGGCTTTGGAGTCAGAGGTCATGGGTTCAAATTCCGCTCCGCCACTTGTCAGCTGTGTGACTTTGGGCAAGTCACTTAACTTCTCTGGGCCTCGGTTACCTCATCTGTAAAATGGGGATTAAGACTGTGAGCCCCCCGTGGGGCAGCCTGATCACCTTGTAACCTCCCTAGTGCTTAGAACAGTGCTTTGCACATAGTAAGCACTTAATAAATGCCATCATTATTATAGGTCTAAAGGGCATACTGTTATACATTTTTCCTGCAAGCAAGCAAAGGCTTCAGTGTGTGTGTGTGTGTGTATGTTTGTGTGTGTGTGTGGTTACACAAATATTTCCATAAGTATCTATTAATACTCCTACATATATTTTCAAACATATTGGATCAGTAGAGCTATTTTCAAAGAGACGTGGAAAAGCATAGCGTGGCGTAATAGATTTGATAGCATCTACAAAATAGGTTGTTTTTAAGCCTCAATGACTGTACTAAGATAGCATTTTGTTATCACATCATCATTAGTGTGTTTTCCATTTGAGAAAAAGGGGCACACAGAAGCTGACCTTGAGATGGCACCTATTTTAATCCCATTTCCATTTTTTTTCTTTTGTACTTTTTCTCAACATGTACCACAGCACTTTACACAAAGTACTTTGCATTTTGACATGCCTCAGCCAAGACCGCTGCAGAATTTTCACTGGGCAGGTTTATTTTTTTAAAATTGTGCATGCGTGTGTGAGCAAGTGCTCTAAAAATAAAAGGGGCCATAAGAATGCAAAGCACTATTATACTGTAGTTTCCTCCCGCGTTCCAGGAATTCCTGTCCTTTCTGAATTTCATGCAATGGAACTTCCTGCTCTAGCATATGGGCATTTAGAAGAAGTGTTGTGTGTCAATCAGGATCATTTCCAAGAAAGATGAGAATGTTTCTGAGGTTCTACACTCAGTCAGGGGCCAGAAAAGACTCTCTTCCTCTTGTAGAAATGTTTGCACTCACTAGGAGTCAATACAGTCCATAGATCAGAAGTTTCAGTTTTACGTCCCTCTCAGGTAGGGAAAGCTGCCTTGGACCAGTTTCTGTGGGGGAAGAGAAGAATCTTAGAGATCCCAGGCCCAGCTGCTTCTCAGGCAGGCCATTTTTAGATTTGAAGTGATCTAGCAGTGCTCTCTAAAAATAGCCAAATCATCTTGCAGGGAGCACATGCTCATTGAAGGGATTGGAGACAGGAGAAAAGGAGGAACACCTGCTCCCAGAGGTAAAACTTTTCCAAATTGACAGAGATGGCCCCTGACCATGGACCACCTAACCGATTCTCGTTCCAACCTCTAGACACCCATGTCTTTTTTCTCTTCCCCCTATACCAGATTTAATAATAATAATAATAATAATGATATTTGTTAAGTGTTTACTATGTGCCAGGAACTGCTCCAAGAGCTGGGGTAGATAGATACAAGCTAATCACATTGGACACAATCTCTGTCCCACATGGGGTTCACAGTCTTTATCCTCATTTTACAGATGAGAAAACTGAAGCCCAGAGAAGGGAAGTAATTTGCCCAAGGTCATTCAGTAGACAAATGGCAGAGCTGGGACTAGAACCCAGGTCTTTCTGTCTCCCAGTCCCTTGCCCTATCCACTAGGCCACACTGCTTCCACACTTCCTTTTTCTAGTCCTCCATAGAGATATCTATATTCCTTTGTTTCTGAGTTGGAAGGGCATGCAAAGCTCAGTCTTTGTGCCCTCGCGGAAAAGTCGGCTTCCTTCACTCTGCCAAGGATCTCTGTTTTGAACATAGGTAGATTTAGGGTTTTGGGGGATCAAAAGTGATGAAAAACCATATCATTTTCCTAACAGATTTTCTCTTCCTGCCCACCCCCCTAAAACCTCCCCACAATTGTTTAGAGTGCCCCTGAGGAAAACTGAAGTCACCTGTAACTCAGAACTGGGCTCCCAAATCCTCCAGAGGCTCCTGCACTATGCCACGGCCTGAGCACGCTGATGAGGTGTTGTGGTATCAAAAAATGCTCAGAGGGACAGTGTGATGGTTGCTATCCTGGACATTCAACCTCATGATGTCAATGTGCCCCTAACATCGTTAACCATTCCTCTGAGAGCGTATTCTTGGTCTTGAATGCATTGAATCAGTCAGTCAATTGTACTTTTTAAGCACTTACTGGGTGCAGAGCACTGTACTAAATGCTTGGGAGAGTACAATATTCCCTGTCCACAATGAGCTTACAGTCTAGAGGAAGGGGAGACAGACATTAACATAAATAAATAAATTACAGATAAAGACATAATGCTATGGGGCTGGGAGGGAAGATGAATAAAGGGAGCAACGCAGAAAGGAGTGGAAGAAGAGGAAAGGAGAGCTTAGTAAGGAAAGGCCTCTTGCAGGAGATATGCCTTCAGTAAGGCTTTGAGGGTTGGGAACAGTAATTGTCTGTCAGATATGAGGAGGGAGGGCATTCCAGGCCAGAGGCAGGAAGTGGGCGAGGGGTCGGCATCTAGATAGATGAGATCGAGTTACAGTGAGAATATTAGCCTTAGAGGAGTGAAATGTGTGGGCTGGGTTGTAATAAGAGAGTAGCAAGGTGAATCTATAGACATTTTCTACCTGTACCACCTGCTGGGTCAATATGTGAAATGTCACCCTTGTGTGAAAAGATTATTTTCATTTGTCTTGACCTTCAGGCCTTTAACCATCAGTTGGTGCCTTCTAAACCCTGTGTGGTGATCTGATCCAATCTCATGTGATGATAATTGAAAAATGGTTAGATAATGATGGGGAGTAATAAGCTATTTGTTCTTATGGATTCTTGAGAGCCCATTTTCTCTGGTAGAGCAAGTGACAACTAGACCCTTAATAAGATTAGCTACCTAGAAAAGCAGCATGGTTTAGTGGAAAGAGCCCGGGGTTGGGAGTCAGAGGATGTGGGTTCTAATCCCAGCTCCACCGTTTGTCTGCTGTGTGACCTTGGGCAAGACACTTAACTTCTCTGGGCCTCAATGACCTCATCTGTGAAATGGGTATTAAAACTGTGAGCCCCACGTGGGACAATCTGATTACCCTGAATCGATCCCAGTGCTTAGAACAGTGCTTGACACATAGTAAGCACTTAAGAAATACCATAATAATAATTATTATTATTACTTGTAATAGCTTCAGATAGAACTGAGGTTTTCTTTCTGATCTTCTATCAATCAATCAATCAATCATATTTATTGAGTGCTTACTGTGTGCAGAGCACTGTACTAAGCGCTTGGGAAGTACAAGTTGGCAACATATAGAGGCAGTCCCTACCCAACAGTGGGCTCACGGTCTAGAAGGGGGAGACAGAGAGCAAAACCAAACATACTAACAAAATAAAATAAATAGAATAGATATGTACAAGATAAATAAATAGAGTAATAAATATGTACAAACATATATATATATATATAGGTGCTGTGGGGAAGGGAAGGAGGTAAGATGTGGGGATGGAGAGGGGGATGAGGGGGAGAGGAAGGAAGGGGCTCAGTCTGGGAAGGCCTCCTGGAAGAGGTGAGCTCTCAGTAGGGCCTTGAAGGGAGGAAGAGAGCTAGCTTGGCGGATGGGCAGAGGGAGGGCATTCCAGGCCCGGGGATCTTCTACTGCCAGGAGTTACTCTCCCCCTCTTCAAAGCATTATTGAAAACATATCTCCTCCAAGAGGCCTTCCCAGACTAAGCCCCATTTTCCTCATCTCCCACTCCCATAAACCCCGCAGCACTTATGCATATATCTATAATTTTGTTTATTTATATTGCTGTCTGTTTATTTGCATTGACATCTGTCTCCCCCCTCTAGACTTTGAGCTCATTGTGGGCAGGGATTGTCACTGTTAACTGTTGTATTGTACTTTCCCAAGTGCTCTGCACACAGTAAGCGCTTAATAAATGTGAGTGAACAAATGAGGAGCAGTGTGGCTTAATGGGTTGAACACATCTTGGAGTCAGATAATTTGGGTTCTAATTTCAGCTCTGCCAGTTGTCTGCTTATTATCTTATAACTACTCCAGTGCTTAGCAAATATCAAGGAATCACATTTATTGAGCACTCACTGAGTGCAGAGCCTTGTACTAAGCACTTAAATAGTAACTACATTGTATAATCAATGAATTATACATTCAAAATCAATGGTATTTATTTAGTGCTCACTCTGAGGAAATTCATTTGGTCTTGAAAGTTTACTCTGTAAGAGACAGAATGTGTCCTAGTGGAAGGCCTAGAGCCTGGACATGTGAATCAGTGGCATCTAACCCCTGCTCCACCCCTTGCGTGCTGTGTGACCTTGGACAAGACACAACTTCTCAGTGCCTCAGTTTCCTTATCTTTAAAATGGGGATTCAATATCTGTTCTCACTTCCACTCATTCATGCAATCATATTTATTGAGCAATTACTGTGTGCAGAGTATTGTACTAAGTGCTTGGGAGAGTACAATACGACAATAAGTGGACTCATTCCTTGCCCACAACAAGCATATAATCTAGAGAGAGAGACAGACAATAATACAAATAAATAAATTACAGATAGGTACATAAATATTCTATTCATTTTGTTAATGATGTGCATGTAGCTTTAATTCTATTTATTCTGATGACTCGACACCTGTCCACATGTTTTGTTTTGTTGTCTTTCTCCCCCTTCTAGACTGTGAGCCTGTTGTTGGGTAGGGACTGTCTCTATATGTCACCAACTTGTACTTTCCAGGTGCTTAGTACAGTGCTCTGAACACAGTAAGTGCTTAATAAATGCGATTGAATGAAATGTTGTGGAGCTGGGAGGGGGTGATAATAAAGGGAGCAAGTCAGGGTGACGCAGAAGAGAGTGGCAAAAGAGGAAAGGAGGGTTTAGTCAGAGAAGGCCTCTTGGAAAAGATGCTCCTTCAATAAGACTTTGAATGGGAGGAGAGTAATTTGTCGGATTTGAGGAGGGAACGTGTTCCAGGCCTGAGGGGTCGGTGGCAAGGGACAGTGGCGAGATACATGGGAATGAGGCATGTTGAGGTTAGCATTAGAGGAGCGAAGTTTGCAAGCTGGGTTGCAAGTTGAGGTAAGAGGGAGCATGGTGATTGACTGCTTTGAAGCCAATGGTGCGGAGTTTTTGTTTGATGCGGAGGTGGATGGGCAATCACTAGAGATTTTAGAGAAGTGGGGAAAAATGGCCTGAATGCTTTTGTAGAAAATGATCCGGGGAGCAGAGTGAAGTATGGACTGGAGTGGGGAAAGACAGTCAGGAAGGTCAGCGAGGAGGCTGTTACAGTAATCGAGGCAGAATAGGATAAGTGATTGTATTAATATGGTAGCAGTTTGGATGGAGACTTAACGGTATATTTTAGTGATGTTGTGAAGCTGAAACCGACAGAATTTGTGATGGATTGAATATGTGGGTTGAATAAGATAGAGGAGTCAAGGATAATGACAAGGCTTGTGAGACAAAAAGGTTGGTGGTGCCATCTACAATCATGGGAAAATGAAGGGGAGGATGGGGTTTTTGTGGGAAGAAAAGGAGTTCTGTTATGAACATGTTAAGCTTGAGGTGATGGGAGGACATCCAAGGTTTAATTCTATTTGTTCTGACTATTTTGACACCTGTCTACATGTTTTGTTTTGTTGTCTGTCTCCCCCTTCTAGACTGTGAGCCCATTGTTGGGTAGGGACCGTCTCTATATGTTACCGACCTGTATTTCCCAAGCACTTAGTACAGTGCTCTGCACACAGTAAGCACTCAATAAATACGATTGAATGAATGAATCCAAGTAGAGGTGTCTTGAAGACAGGAGGAAATGTGAAACTGCAGAGAGGGAGAGTGACCAGGACTGGAGTTGTAGATTTGGGTATCATCTGCATAGAGGTGGAAGTTGAAGCCACAGGAGCAAATGAGTTCTCCAAGGGAGTGGGTGTAGATGGAAAATAGAAGGGGACTCAGAACTGAACCTTGAGGCACTCCCACAGTTAGGGGATGGGAGGCAGAGGAGGAGTTTGCGAAGGAGACTGTGGCTGGCCAGGAGATAAGATGAGAACCAGGAGAGGTGCCAGTGAAGCTGAGGTTGGATAATGTTTGCAGGAGAAGGGGATGGTGGACAGTGTCAAAAGCAACTGAGGGGCTGAGGAGGATTAGGATGGAGTAGAAGCCATTGGATTTGGCAAGAAGGAGATCACTGGTGACCTCTACTACTCAGACTGTGAGCCCCATACGGGAAAGACATTGTGTCTGACCTGATTAACATGTATCTATCCCAGGATTTAGAACAATGTTTGACACATAGTCAGTACTTAACAAATACAATAATAAAACAACAATAATGAGGGTGCATGAATCAATTCTGTCTTTCTCCCAAGAATAAACCATTTCTTATCCTCCCTAGTCCATTAACTCATATACCCATTCCCAATCATTCACTTCGACTTACCCTTCCTCATATGTCTTGGCTTATTCTGTTGAGTCATCTCTGACCCATAGCAATGCCATGGACACATTTCTCCCAGAAAGCCCCATCTCCATCTGCAATCGTTCTGGTAGTGTACCCATAGAGTTTTCTTGGTAAAAATATGGAAATGCTTTACAATTATCTCCTTCCACACAGTAAAGTTGAGTCTCCACCCTCGACTCCCATGCCGCTGCTGCCCAGCACAGGTGAGTCTTGACTTGTAGCAGATTGCCTTCCACTCACTAGCCACTGCCCAAGCTAGGAATGGAATGGGTAGGCCTCTGCTTGACTCTCCCTCCCGTAGTCGAGACTGGTAGAGTACTGGAAACTCTCAAGGTATGGCCCTGAGAGGGGCCCTTCCTCATAGTCTCCCTTAAATCTTTCTTCACTATTAGGCCTTCTTTCCATAAATTAATTTGCAAGGAAAGGAGTTGACTAGGGGAGAATGAAGTGAATGAACCCTGAATTCAAACTGACATCTTTTAGAGAGTCACAGTAAGGAAACTACTTCTTTTGGGTAGAACTTTGTGTTTCAATCCATCAAGCAAGCAATCATATTTATTGAGTGCTTACTCTAAGGAGAGCACTGTACTAAGCATGCGGGAAAGTACAGTGTAACAGAGTTGATAGACATGTTGCTTGCTCACAAAAGTGAGCAGAAGCATGGCATTGTGGATAGAACATGGGCCTGGGAGGAAGAAGGTCATGAGTTCTAATCCCGGCTCTGCCACTTGTCTGCTGTGTGACCTTGGGCAAGTCTCTTCACTTCACTGGGCCTCAGTTCCCTAATCTGTAAAATGAAGATTGAGACTGTGAGCCCCACGAGGGACAGAGACTGTGGCTAACCCAGTTGCTTGTATCCACCCTAGCCCTTAGTACAATGCCAGGCACTTAGCGCTTAATAAATGCCATTATTATTATTATTATTATTATCAGTCTAGAGGGAGCTTTCTCCAAGCTCCGCAGGATCTAACTACAACCTCTGTTGCCCAAGATGTCTGTTTCTGAAATTCAGGCACAGTTGAATTAAACTAAAATTGAATGAACATTAAGCAGTGATGGCCTAATTACAGAATTAACTTAATTAACTGGGCTATTGATTAAGCCTTGACTATGTGCCAAGCACTGTACTAAAAACTTGGGTAGAAATAAAATAAGCAGGTGGGATACAGATTCTGTCCCACCAGGGACTCACAGACTATATGAATCCTCATTTTACAGATGAGGTAACTGAGGCACAAAGAAGTTAAGTAACTTGTCCAAGGTGTCACACAGCAAGCAAGTGTCAGAGGAGGCTCTTTCCACGAGGCCATGCTGCTTCTCTTAACAGAGTGTTCTTTCAAAATTGAAAAATTTGTCAGAGTAAAAGCTTAAACAGTACCATCGATTAATTTTAAATGTGTAATTAATTGATTATGATATTTATTCAACAAGTACTATTTGCCAAGTACTGTGGTAGATACAAGATAATCAAATCAGACACATTTCCTATCCCACAAGGGGCCCACAGCCTAAACGGGAAAGAGAGCCAGTATTCATTCATTCATTCAATCATATTTATTGAGCGCTTACTAAGTTCTTGGGAAGTACAAATCGGCAACATATAGAGACGGTCCCTAACCACAACAGGCTCACAGTCTAGAATTATCTTTTCCCTACTTTCCCAAAGTCACCCAAGGCAGGCCATGTGATAACTGAGAGTAGAGCCCAGATTTCCTATCTTTGAGTCTCATGTTCTTTCCACTAGGCTACGTTGTCTCCTCTACCCCATTCCCATGTAGTATGTACTGAATTTTCCATGTTTAAATTGATAAAACACACATGCTTGGTATAAATTACTTTTACAACTCTAAGAAATAACACTCTGTTAACTTGTTCAGAAATTCTTTATTTGCTTAAGCTTACTGTGAGATATGTGTTGCTGAGGCCAACTGGCCAATGCACAGCATTTCTGCAAGAAATTCTAGTGCTGGAAAGGAAGTTGGTTAAGAAGCTATCTAGAACAGATGGTGACTGGCATGACCTCTGAATAAGAAGCCAAATTTTATGTGAAGGGGGTGGGATTTACCAAGGGAGATGAAGCCTTTTTATGTGCTGTATCATTATCCTTATTATCCCTCTAGAACTTCAAATAGTGATATAGCCAGACTTGCAGAAGCAGGCCAGAGCTTTCCACTGTCTTCTTTGTAGTTCAACTTTATCAGCATCATTGTTACAAAAGCAACAGCATTTATTAAGCACCTACTGTATGGAGAGCACCATACTAGATGCTTCGGAGGAAAAAGGGAGGAAGTTTAGGCATGATCCCTGCCCCAAGGAATTTATTGTTTACTGAAGAGATCAAACAGGCACAAGGAAAATATACAATAGTCAAAAAAGTTTGAAAATAAATATAAATAACAATTGCCATCCCATTGAAGGGCTTCAGATTAAGGAGGCAATTAGTAATGTCACATCCAAGCCATCACCAAAACCTGCCGGTCTCAGATCCGCAACATTGCCAAGATCCGCCCTTTCCTCTCCATCCATACTGCTACCCTGCTCATTCAAGCTCTCATTCTATCCCATCTGGACTACCACATCAGCCTTCTCTCTGATCTCCCATCCTCGTGTCTCTCCCCACTTCAATCCATACTTCATGCTGCTTCCCGGATTGTCTTTGTCCAGAAATCAATCAATCAATCAATCGATAAATTGTATTTATTGAGCGCTTACTATGTACAGAGCACTGTACTAAGCGCTTGGGAAGTACAAATTGGCATCACATAGAGACAGTCCCTACCCAACAGTGGGCTCACAGTCTAAAAGGGGGAGACAGAGAACAGAACCAAACATACCAACAAAATAAAATAAGTAGGATAGAAATGTACAAGTAAAATAAATAAATAAATAAATAAATAAATAGAGTAATAAATATGTACAACCATATATACATATATACAGGTGCTGTGGGGAAGGGAAGGAGGTAAGACGGGGGGATGGAGAGGGGGACGAGGGGGAGAGGAAAGAAGGGGCTCAGTCTGGGAAGGCCTCCTGGAGGAGGTGAGCTCTCAGCAGGGCCTTGAAGGGAGGAAGAGAGCTAGCTTGGCGGATGGGCAGAGGGAGGGCATTCCAGGCCCGGGGGATGACGTGGGCCGGGGGTCGATGGCGGGACAGGCGAGAGCGAGGTACAGTGAGGAGATTAGTGGTGGAGGAGCGGAGGGTGCAGGCTGGGCAGTAGAAGGAGAGAAGGGAGGTGAGGTAGGAGCAGAAATGCTCTGGGCATGTTACTCCCCTCCTCAAAAATCTCCAGTGGCTACCAATCAATCTGCGCATCAGGCAGAAACTCCTCACCCTCGGCTTCAAGGCTGTCCATAACCTCGCCCCCTCCTACCTCACCTCCCTTCTCTCCTTCTCCAGCCCAGCCCGCACCCTCCGCTCCTCTGCCACTAATCTCCTCACCGTGCCTCGTTCTTTCCTGTCCCGCCATTGACCCCCGGCCCACTTCATCCCCCGGGCCTGGAATGCCCTCCCTCTGCCCATCCGCCAAGTTAGCTCTCTTCCTCCCTTCAAGGTCCTACTGAGAGCTCACTTCCTCCAGGAGGCCTTCCCAGACTGAGCCCCTTCCTTCCTCTCCCCCTCGTCCCCCTCTCCAACCCTCCCATCTTACCTCCTTCCCTTCTCCACAGCACCTGTATATATGTATATATGTTTGTACATATTTATTACTCTATGTATTTATTTATTTATTTTACTTGTGCATATCTATTCTATTTATTTTATTTTGTTAGTATGTTTGGTTTTGTTCTCTGTCTCCCCCTTTTAGACTGTGAGCCCACTGTTGGGTAGGAACTGTCTCTATATGTTGCCAACTTGTACTTCCCAAGCACTTAGCACAGTGCTCTGCACACAGTAAGCGCTCAATAAATACGATTGACTGATTGATTGATTAATGTAAGGAAAATACTTAAAGGCTTCAGGCAGTTGTGCAACCATTTGGAACTTAAAAATTTACCACGGTATCATGACTCTGGTATAATGATCTTTCAAACATCTATCAGCTGATTTTTCATCCCTTATTGGAAGAGTTTTGTGAATGGTGCTTAAAAATCTCAAATAGTAAAATACCCCATCCTTAAAAGTTATTCTTGAGAGTGTTTCCAGCACTGATTCAGCCTCAATACTGTGTTTTCGTGAGGCTACAGCAGGGTCTGTCCACTAAAAAGCAGACAGAAGTATCCCGTTCTTTGGCCACAGAAAGCACCTGGTTTCCTAGGAAAGACACCAACAATTAGTACAGCAGGTATGTCTCAAAACTATACAAACAGGATGAGGATCTGCTGCTGAAGAGGGTACACAGATATTTTGTTCCACTGCCACAGACTGTACATATACCTTAATTAGCCACCTCACGATGTGTGCTCTTGTCTTCAGGGGTACAGGCAAAAAGTAGAAATAGCTCAGTTTAACCTGTCATCACTATTGAAAAAGAGCTGAAGAGGACATTGAATCTCTCTCACAAACTCCTCCCTCTTTCTGTAAATTTCTTCACATTGCTGTCAGTACTTAATGGATAATACAATTGGTTGAGGGTTCTTTGTGGAACCCTATTAGTCCTACCACAGAATTTTCTGGCAAACCTCCTGGCTGATGATGATAATTAATAATTATGGTACTTGTTAATCACTTTCTATGTGTTAAGCACTGTTCTAAGCAGTTGGACACAATCCATTCATTGTCGCATTTATTGAGCGCTTACTGTGTGCAGAGCACTGTACTATGCGCTTGAGCACTCCCTGTCCCACAAGGGGATCGTAGTCTAAGTAGGAGGGAAGTGATGGATTTAGTAGTGTTTATGGATAAGATGAACACTTAGTTGTCAGATCTGCAACTTGATTTTAGCTACCAATACCTAGGATTAATGTATTTTTTCTTTTCCGAACATCAAGTTTTTCGGGGAAGGGAATTGTCAAAGATGACAGGGTCCATTTTGTTTGGAGACAATAGGGCAGTAGTTTTACAATATATATCAATCAATCGATGAACGGTGTTTATTGAGTGCTAACTGCATTCAGAGTACTGTACTAAGAGCTCAGGAGAGTACAGTACACCAGAGTTGGTAGACATGTTTCCTGTCCATAATGAGCTTACAGCCTAGAGGGGAAATACCCAAAAGGGAAAGCTTAATCATGTTAAATATTTATTTGGAGGCTTGTAAAAGAAGCTTTCCTTGCTCTTGCGTCAATATCGTTCAATGTTATTTGATTTTTATTTAATATGCCCTTTAATATTTTTATCATTAATCACTGGAGAAAGACAGTATTTGAAGGGCCTAATGACTTTCCAGAAATTTCTAAACAGTCTGCGTTTTGGTTTGGAAATGAATGTCAGAAACATGAAGGGACATTGTCTCTCAGATTGTGCATGAAAATAACATAGACTCCAATACAAGTACCATATAAAGAATAAATACCCAATAGAGATATTTTCGGACTCACCAGAAATACTTGAATATGGATACTTTTAATAAATGTATTGCATTCTACCTTTAACAGGATCACTCAATCATATTTATTAAGCACTTATGTGCAGAATACTGTACTAAGCACTTGGGAGACTACAATACAGCAGAGTTGGTAGACACATTCCCAGCCCACAACAAGGTCACAGTTTAGAGGGGGAGATGGACATTAAATAAATAAATTGCTATGTTCATCAGTGCTGTGGGGCAAGATAAGGAAGGCAAGGACACACACACATCTCTTTCATTCTCTACCTAACATCGCTCTATTTTTCTAAAGAGATCTCAGTCTCGTAGGCACTGCTCTTTGTACATTTGGTTTTATTGAGACCCAAAATCAAGTCTATGGAGAAAAATAGGATGGTACTTTCTAAAAAAAACCTATCAGAAATAGACTATGAGAAATAGAAATCTCTGGTCTCTGGCCAAAGGAAATGGGGAGAATGGGGCTGAGGAGATGAAGGAAGGGAGGGAGGAAAGCTGAAGGCTCTAGGCAGCAGTGGGAGGGAGATTGAAGCTAAAATAGCTGGGGGAAGGGGAGAAAACCTATCCCCTCAAAGTGCCAATCGATACATAAGGTACCAATTTCCCATTGTGAGTGTGGGGGCCAGTAGAAGGGCAGAAATTTTAGTTTAGGTGGCAGAGTAAGGGCAGAGTAAGATGTCAGTCAGTCATATTTATTGTTTGCTGTGTGCAGAGCACTGTAATAAGCGCTGGGGAGGATACAGTATAACAATATAACAGACACATTCTCTGTTCACAGTGAGTGAAGGGGTCAGAAAGTCATTCATTCAATTGTATTTACTGAGCACTTACTGTGAGCAGAGCACTGTACTAAGCACTTGGAGAGTACAATTCGGCAACAGATAGAGAGAATCCCTACCCAACAATGGGCTCACAGTCTAGACGGGGGAGACAGAAAACAAAACAAAACAAGTAGACAGGCATCACAATTTTGGGTTACTTCTGACTTGACTAGAAACTCCTGGGACCTGGGATAAGCAAGTTCGGGAGTCCATCTTGAACGGCTGACAGATCATCGCCTTCATTGCCCCCCTAGATTGGGCAGCCGTGACCTCCAATCACCTAGATTTTCATATATCTGAATTGTGCCCAGTCCTGAAAGATCTACATATACCAACTGCTGTTATATTTAAATTGAACTCATTGTTAATGCTTTCAATCCCCAAATATGCTTTCAGACCTCAGTCATACAAATTGACAATATTAAGTAATCCAAAAATTTTCAAGGACTATCAATTTAGTGAGGTCATTTTATCTAATGTTATGTTAGAAAAAGGACTCTATCGTGAATGTCCTCTAATCACAAAAAGATGTCTTTCTTACGTCTTTGGTGGAAGCCATTTATTATTTTTACTTAAAGCCCAAAGACTTGTTTGGGGAAAATAGGTTGAGTATAGTTCTAATACTGGAACTAGTTCTAATAGTTCCAATCTTGGAAGTAGTTCTAATAGTTCCAATACTGAACATATTATAGCTCTTTTATAATAATAATAATAATGATGGCATTTGTTAAGTGCTTACTATGTGCCAAACACTGTCCTAAGCACTGGGGGATACAAGGTAACCAGGTTGTCCCACATGGGGCTCACTGTCCTAATCCCCATTTTCCAGATGAGGGAACTGAGGCACAGAGAATTTAAGCGACTTGCCCAAAGTCACACAGCAGACAAGTGGCGGAGCAGAATTAGAACCCATGACCTCTGACTTCCAAGCCCGTGCTCTTTCCTCTGAGCCACGCTGCTTCTTTTGCCCTTTAATCAGGCTTTTTTTTTAAAGTACAGAATTGGAAGTCCTGGCAAAGCAGGAAGTATTTAATTGAGTATCTTAAGTTGAACTGTTTCGAAGCGTGAGTGAAGTGCTTGGACAATATTTAGTGATTGTCCTTTATTGGGGCTTGCTTCTCCACACAAGTCAGTATAGCTGCTAACTGTCTCCTCAATCAGTCAATGGTACCTATTGAGCACTTACTATGTGTAGAGCACTGTACTAAGTGCCTGGGCAAGTATGATACAACAGAATCAATACTCATATTCTTTAGCCCTGGATAATGGGGAAGGGTAGCAATTTTCCTCTACAGTACTTGCTCTCGTTAAACTCTCATTAAACCCCAGATCATCCTGGACCAGGAACCAAGTGTCCTGGGCTCAACCTGGGCAGGACTGGTTCAAAGAGTGAAGGGCTGGACTGCTCTTTAATAACCCCATACCCTTTACAGGGGTAGTGAAATGCCAGTTTGTGGGACCACCAGAGTGGTAATGCTGGCTCTGATTTTAAGGAAATGAAAACCAGATTTCAGAGATTAATGATCGCATCCTGAACTTCATAACTTTCTTCAATTTTCCTGAATGCAATCCAAGAAACTACTAAGTGGAATTTTTAATCATTGGAAGATCCTTTACGTGTCTTGAGTAAAACATTTTTTATGGTATTTGTTAAATGTTTACTAGGTGCCAGGCACTGTTCTAAGCATTGGGGTAGATACGAGTTAATCAGGTTGGACACAGTCCAGTACCACGTGGGGCTCACAGTCTTAATCCCCACTTAACAAATGAGGTAACTGAGGCATAGAGAAGTGAAGTCACTTCACTTACACAACAGAAAAAGGGCAGAGCTGGAATTAGAACCCAGGTCCTTCTGACTCCCAGACTCATGCTCTATCCACTAATAATAATAATAATAATAATAATAATAACAATGGCATTTGTTAAGCACTTACTAGGTGCGAAGCACTGTTCTAAGCTCTGGGGGGAGACAAGGTGATCAGGTTGTCCCACGTGGGGCTCACAGTCTTAATTCCCATTTTACAGACAAGGTAACTGAGGCTCAGAGAAGTTAAGTGACTTGCCCAAGGTCACACAGCAGACATGTGGCGGAGTCGGAATTAGAACCCATGATCTCTGACTCCTCTGACATCACTAGGCAATGATGTTTCTCTACTTATTTGAAACATTAACATCTCATTTTATTAAAACCCTCCTCCTGCTTTTTGTTGGCAGAAGCTGCCATGGACTGGACTTTTCAAGTACATGAGGCAGTCCGGCCACCAGCTTGAACAGCAAAATACACACATCAGTGCTTTTGCACGTACACATTCAGGAAGAAAATTGGTCAAAGACGATTTTCTTGGAAGAGTTAGATTGAATGAGAATCTATTAACATTTCAAAGACAATATTGCAATGTGACACCAATGGGGCACTAAATTTATGAAGTAATAGGAGGTAGATATTGGAAAATATAAAATTCAAAGCTAAATGGCAATGACTGTGAACCCTTTTTTTCTGCTTGTTTGTGATATTGAGAAATGTTTTTTTTTTGTATATTTGAAGATGATGCAAAGTTCACGTGTTGGTGAAAAGATTGTTACAGGACTGACAATCCCATCCAAACTACGTGCACACAAAAATTGCCCTTTCCTGTTGGGGTTTATGCATTTCAATCTGTGACCTGGGGGTATTTGGTATTTGTCCCACTCTCAGACAAGCAGCACTTACATACATATCTATAAATTTTACATTATAAAATATTTATTCATGCCAATATCAACTCATTGTGGGCAGGGAATGAGTCTACCAAATCTGTTGTATTATACTCTCTCAAGTGCTTAGTACAGTGCCCTACACACAGTAAGCACTCAATATCACTTCAGTCTATACTTCATGCTCCTGCCCAGATCATCTTTGTGCAGAAACACTCTGGGCATATTACTCCCCTCCTCAAAAATCTCCAGTGGCTACCAGTCAACCTACACATCAGGCAAAAACTCCTTACCCTCTGCTTCAAGGCTGTCCATCACCTCGCCCCCTCCTACCTCACCTCCCTTCTCTCCTTCTCCAGCCCAGCCCACACCCTCCGCTCCTCTGCCACTAACCTCCTCGCTGTACCTCGTTCTTGCCTGTCCTGCCGTCGACTCCCAGCTCACGTCCTCCCCCAGGCCTGGAATGCCCTCCCTCTGCACATCCTCCAAGTTAACTCTCTTCCTCCCTTCAAAGCCCTACTGAGAGCTCACCTCCTCCAGGAGGCCTTCCCAAACTGAGCCCCCTCTTTCCTCTCCCCCTCCCCATCCTGCCCACCCTACCTCCTTCCCCTCTCCACAGCACCTGTATATATGTTTGTACAGATTTATTACTCTATTTATTTTACTTGTACATATTTACTATTCTATTTATTTTATTTTGTTAATGATGTGCATCTAGCTTTACTTCTATTTATTCTGATGACTTGACACCTGTCCACAGGTTATGTTTTGTTGTCTGTCTCCCCGTTCTAGACTGTGAGCCCACTGTTGGGTAGGGACCGTCTCTATATGATGCCAACTTGTACTTCCCAAGCGTTTAGTACAGTGCTCTGCACACAGTAAGCTCTCAATAAATATGATTGAATGAATGAATATCATTGATTGACTAAGCATTCTTCTGAAGGGACCCTATCAGCTTTCTCCCTTCTATATATCAGTATTTCTCTTCTCCCACTATACATTAGCACTCTGAAACTAACCTCAGTGCATTTATGAGTCTTCCCACTCCAACACTTTCCTTAAGTCCTTTCTTTAGCCTGAAATTCCATCCATCTTCAAATGGACTGGTCCACATCTCTTCCTTTTTTCAAAGCTCTCTTGAAAACCTATCCCCTCCAGGAAGGAGTCCCCAGCCTAGCTCTCCCTTTCCAAGCTATATACACCTAGTAGCCACCTTTAGCATTCATCTATGTGTATCCTCAGTTTATGTGAACTTACACTTGTTCATTTATCTATTTGTCTTTCATAGCTATGCTACATATACTACAGCGTAGCTGTCCTGATGGTTGTCAGTCTTTGTTGCAATCTTTAGAGTTTTTAAATGACTACAGAGATTATGTTCAAATGAAGTTTTTTAAAGAAATCAATTAAGACAACACTTAGAGGAAACACTTGAGTATATGTCATGGGGGATAATGAGAGAGCAGCTAAAGCTGGTTTTGTGCTCTGCTTTAATTGTAAGGGAGATCTAGGCCATCTTTTCCAGGTGCCAGAGAATGCTTCTTCTATTCTGAGAGCAGAAAAGTTTGAGCAGCTACTTATGAAGAGAGAGATGAGTGAGTGTTTTTGTGGATTATCTCCTCTTTATTTGTACATAAACTCTTTTCTATTAATATGGATAATCAAGAGTGAGTTGTAGTTTTAACTGGGGCTGAAGTGGATTAAATTTGATGTCAAAATGAGAAGGAGAATGAGTTCACTGTGAGGTAAGACTTTTTGTATAAGCAAGATGAGAAATCTGAGTTTTATTGTAGTGTTGTAGACCCAACAATGATGTTATTAATAACCTATCTGAAGTAGAGTAATCTGTTATTTTAATCTATTTTCCTAATGATGCGCTTTCAAAACCTGATTTTAGTGCTGGGAGTAGGAGGGAAGGCCAATTTCTGAAATACAGTTGATAAAAATCAAGTGATTGTTCATCCAACAGTGGCCAGGGGAAAGTTGGTGGAATAGACTGCTATAATTTGTACTTGTCTTTCCGTAGAAAGTGACTCTCCTTTGGCCAACTATGATGATACTAGTGACATTTGTTAAATGCTAATGTGCTAAACATTGTACTAAGTGCTGGGGAAGATAAAGTTTGAACACAATCCTTGTTCCATGTCAGGCTCCCAGTCTTAAATAGGAGGGAGAATGGGATTTTAATCCCCATTTTAGATATTAGGAAACTTTGGAAGTTTACTGTATATTTGATCAGGGCTTGGTTTCCAAGCACTATCACATCTCACACTGGTAGTTAAATTTATTTCTTTTTGAGGGGAAAAATACCAGGACTTGTTGACTTTTAAACATAAGAGTATATGACACTAAGTATTTCCTTGTTTATGAAGCTCTCCTGGGATCAGTAGTGACAGTAAAAAAGCAAACAACCCCCCAAAAAACTCAATGTGGAATGCCAATGGCCTCCACTGCATGACCCTGCTGCCAATGGGTAAATTAGAAAAAAAGTGTTTTCAGTACAGATGAGTACTACGTAGAGTAGCTAGAGAACATAGAGGACCAACATGGCCTATAGGGAATAGTACAGACAGGGTTGAGAGTCAGGAGCCCCTGGTCCGAATCCCAGCTCTGCCACTTTTTTTTCTTTTTTTTTAATGGTATTTGTTAAGCACTTACTATGTGCCAGGTACTGTTCTAAGCACCGGAGTAGATTCAAGGTAATCAGGTTAGATACAGTTCATGTCCCACAGGGAGCTCACAGTCTTAATCCCCATTTTATCGATGAGGTAAATGAGGCACAGAAGTTAAGCGATTTGGCTGAGGTCACCCAGAAAACCAGTGGCATAACCAGGATTAAAACCCAGGTCCTTTTGGCCCAGTCCCATGCTCTATCCTCTAAACCATGCTATTTCTCAAGTGCTTCTCATTTGCTTACTGTGTGACCTTTGGCAAGTCACTTAATTGCTCTGGGCCTCAGTTTCTTCATTTGTAAAATGGGGATTCTCCTTCCATTTTGGATTGCAAGCTCCGTGTGGGACACAGACCATGTCTGATCCAATTATACTTGCACCAACACTTAGCACAATGTTTTGGCACATTGTAAGGGCTTAAGAAGTGACACAAAATAATAATCATTGCAGACAGAATCTAACTCTCACTAAACATATCCTTCCTTCCATATAATGTACAGTAAATTTATTTTCTAAACTCAAAACATATGAATGGAGAGCTTTTCTAACATTATGTATGGCCATTTCTCAACTTTCTAAGACCAGCATCACCTCAGGTTAAATTTTCAGTAAAGTATTCCTGGCACAGTTTCTAGAGGATTGTTACAATCACCATCTGAGTAATGTCTGCTTGCTGTTGCCCTGTAAAGTGATCTCCCTTTATTAAACGAAGCCTTGAATGAATAATAGAGGAAATTTCCTTGTTAGGTCAATATCTTTTATTTTTGGGGTCCATATCTGCTCACACTGTTGATGACTTACATAGGTTGTTTGGCAAATGCAGGAATTTCCTAGAATTATCATTCCCGACTAAAGTGCTTTCCAAATGGAATGGAAGATTTAAATATAGTAGTTATTTGAGTGAGTGTTGTAAAAATGTGCAAGTATGTCTGTTACAATTTATGTTGCTGTCGCTGTAACTAGTTTAAAACAGAATTAATAGAATCAATGTAAAAATTTCAAAACCAATCCTGTAGGAAGTCTAGTTCAGCTTCATTAATTTGGAATTCTGTAGGCTAAGACCTAGGCAGAAACAAAGGATAAAATAATGATTATATTTATAATTACAGGAAACTGGCAATTTAGAGTAATTTGGGTTCTTGCCACATCTAAAACAGTTTTTAAATAAAAAAGAATAGTTGAACTTCATGTGTAGTTCCAATATTTTTGAGACAAGGAAACAGTGCACTTAACAAAAGCAGCTGAGGGAACATCCTTGAGATCCACAGTGCTCTATGCTCCACAACTAGTAATAATATCCTCGTTTTCTTTAAAGGAGAACTGCAAAGCTGAAGTGACCTGAGATAAGCACTCATTCATGGGCTGATGCCCCTGTTTACAGAACAAGGGCAGGGATCTTGTCTACCATTTCTGTTGTTATTTTCTACTCTTAGTATCATGCACTGCACACAGTAAGTGCTCAATAAATGCAATTGATTGATTAAAGGAAGTACATAGGGCTAGGTTCATGCCTGCATTTGAAGTGCCATCCCTACCCTCTCAGTATTCAGTTAAAATGATCCCAATCTAGTCTAAACATCACTTATATGAAGAATATCTTACAAGGTCTTCTCACAATGTCTTTAAAATAGAAGATACCAAAGGTTCTCAGTGTGTAGTCTCTCCCCAAAGACTATCAATGGAAGCATATGTTGATATGCACACCCTGCAATTGTTTAGTTTTCAGTTAGAAGTTGCTATTGAACATGATTTAACCAAAAGAGAGAATTATGATTTTGGTGTGCTCCTCATACTCTATCTTGGATTAAGAATTCAGATAACTGAATTTAAAATAAAAATAATTGTTTTACATAGCATGTGGCTACTTTACATTGTTTTAAATTTCCAAATCCCAAATAGAGGACTCTTTTACAGGGGAAAAACCAAACAAAAAACACCTCCTCCTTATCTTGCCTTATTATTCCCCCGACTTGCATAAATATTCAAGATAACAGATACCAAACCTTCTCCTAAAGGATAGTGGATTTGGAGAAAAAATGTACTCAATTCAAATTTTATTATGAACATTAGAACCTATAATTACTTATGGCACTCTGGTTTATTGTCAGAGATAAGATTATCAGGTGTTTCACATAATCTTGCAAATACAACAGGTATTTACTGAGCTGGAAATGTCTTGGCTCGGTCCTCACTTGAAATCATTTAAATCAATCAATGATATTTATTGAGCACTTACAACGTGCAGAACAGGGCTTGGGAGAATAAAGTACAACACAATTAGCAGAAACATTCCCTGACCTAAGAAGCACTTCAAAATTTCTGCTCTTGACTAAGTTTTACTTTAATAATGGGGGTCATTCTTCACACCAATAGTTAAAATGAGATTTACTCTTAATTGAGTGAAAGTTTAATCCTAAATTTTCATAAAAATGTAGGCAGTTAAGCCTTATTTCTCCAAATATTTGCACCAATATTTTTGGTGCACAAGAATAATTTATATAATGATGTAGTGTTCCATATGACCTGTTCACTCAATGAGGAAGAAATAAATTCCTTAGTGTGACATTACTGGAGTTTTCAGCTTTAAATCCCAGCTGAAAGAGCCCCAGGAGTCACTGTAGAAGTGCCTGAAATCCTCTGAATTTCTTGTTTTTGCCACCATAGGTGCAGGGCATCCTACTTATTCACTGTTTCCCAAGTTTCTGCATCCCGCTTGCTCTCATCCCCTCTATGGCTGAAGGTGTCTCCTTGTGTCATCAGGGTCTAACCTTACTCCCCTTTCTCAGGGCCGGCTGCAGGAAGTCGGCCGGAAGAAAATGTGCTCCTTCCTGCAGCTCCTCAAGACACATGTCTTCCCCAGAGCTTCTCCCCCAACTCCTACTGCAGGCAGACACCAAGATTTCAGCTCTTTATAATATCTAATGTATATTCTTAATAAGGGTACAACCAAAGCAAATCCAGGTTAAACTTCCTTCCCCTACATCTAATACTGTCCCCACTTCGGGATCCTTTGGACTTCTCTGTAGGGGTCCTAGGACTGATGTTCTTTGATCTTCTCCCCCGAGGGGCAGGAGCCTCACTCCAGCCGGAGTCCTAACCTCTGGATTCTGAACCTCCAGAAATCCTCTTTGATTCCTCCCTGGGCCTATTCAGGGTCCACGACACAAACTTTCCCCGCATCCTGTAATACATATTTACTATTCTATTTATTTTATTTTGTTAATATGTTTTGTTTTGTTGTCTGTCTCCCCCTTCTAGACTGTGAGCCCGCTGTTGGGTAGGGACCATCTCTATATGTTGCCAACTTGTACTTCCCAAGCGCTTAGTACAGTGCTCTGCACATAGTAAACACTCAATAAATACACTTGAATGAATGAATGAATGAATCCTGCTGTCCCAAGCACACCACATCGTTTCTCCTTGTCTTCAGAGTGGTCCACTTCTCCTCCTTCTTCCCAACGCACCCTGCTACTTCTTCCCCAGTCCTCTCTGATTGGTTTGGTTCATGCTTCAGGAAGATGCACTCCTGGCTCTCTCCTCCCTCTACTTTGTGTTGGAGCAGTGGAACTCGTTGTCACAATTAGGCTATTTGAAATTTTTTATTTTTCATTCATTCATTCAATCGTATTTATTAAGCACTTACAGTGTGCAGAGCACTGTACCAAGTGCTTGGGAAAGAACAATACAACAATAAACAGTGACAATCCCTATCCACAACAAGTTCATAGTCTAGAAGTGGGGAGACAGACATCAATAGAAACAAAAAAAATTACCTAAGTGCTGGAGGGTGTGGTAGAGCAAAAGGACCAAGTCAGGCCAACGCAGAAGGGAACGGGAGATGAGGGAGTTGCTCCCACTTCCCAATTTCCTTCCGAGGGATTAGCTCACTTGTCCTAGAGAGCTGTCTGAGGTAACAAGGGATAATGGCACACTGCCAGGCAAGGGCAGAGTTGGCAGAGTTTCTCTCTCCCACATTGCCTCTAGGCTTCCCCAGCGGAGTCGTCGGCTTGGAAATGGGTGAGTGGTGGTGGTGGGGGCACCCCGGGGTGTGGAATCTCTTCCCATCAGGCCGGCTTGGAAGTCCAAGGTTAATAATGCCCCAAACTGACCTATGTGTTGACCCCAGGTTGTAGGAATGAGAGCAATGACTAAAGGACTTATTATTTTGGACTTCTCATTTTTCTCTTCCTCTGGAGAATTCTCAATCCCAGGTATGGATTCAGGTAAATGCAATATCAGAGTCTTTTCAAGGTTAGGTACCAAAGTTAAAGAGATCAAGGGCTATGTGGATCACAACCAAACAAAAAGCCTATAACCACCATTAAATACGGGTAGCCCCAAGTCTCAGTGTGTGACCCACCAGGCATAAATTCTTGGTCTGTAAAAATGAGCTAAGATGATCATCTCTGTGAAGCCCGTAAAAAATATATTTAGATATAATAATGATGGTATTTGTTAAGTGCTTACTATGTGCCAGGCACTGTACTAAGCTCTGGATGAAAATACTGAGAAGCAGTGTGGCTCAATGGAACGAGCACGGGCTTGGGAGTCAGAGGTCATGGGTTCAAATCCAGGCTCTGCCAATTGTCAGCTGTGTGACTTTGGGCAAGTCTCTTGGCTTCTCTGTACTCCAGTTACCTCATCTGTAAAATGGGGATTAAGATTGTGAGCCCCACATTGGACAACCTGATCACCTTGTATTCTCCCCAGTGCTTAGAACAGTGCTTTGCACTTAGTAAGTGCTTAACAAATGCCATCATTATTATTATTCTGCAGCAACAGTTTCAGAAGGCCTCTGCTCCAACACTTTCAGTGACAGCTGTGTCAGGAACAGCTGGATGAATTTACAGATGTTTACTGACCCTTCCCCAAACCCATCCCTACCATTGCATCATTGAAGAGTGCTCAGAGTTCCACCCTTGTCACAGGCAAGGAGGCAATCCTAAAAATATGGCCCTAGGATCTCAATAACCTACAGAGCACACTAACCATAAATAAGGTTGAGTCTGTTGTGTGCCCCTGGGCAAGTCAGTTTACTTCTCTGTTCCTCAATTACCTTATCTGAAAAATGATAATAATAATAATAATAATAATGGCATTTATTAAGCACTTACTATGTGCAAAGCACTGTTCTTAGCCCTGGGGAGGATACAAGGTTATCAGGTTGTCCCATGAGGGGCTCACAGTCTTCACCCCCATTTTACAGATGAGGTAGCTGAGGCACAGAGAAGTTAAGTGGTTGCCCAAAGTCACACAACTGACAATTGGCAGAGCCGGGATTTGAACCCATGACCTCTGACTCCAAAGCCCATGCTCTTTCCATTGAGCCATGCTGCTTCTCTGGGATTAAGATTAATTATCTGGGATTCTCTGGGATTAAAAATGGGATTAAGACCTTGAACCCAGTGTGGGACAGAGACTGTGTCTGACCCAATTACCATGTATCTACCACAGTGCTTAGTACAGTGCCTGGCACATAGTAAGTACTTAACAGACACCACAGTTATTATTACTAGTAGTAGTGGAAATAGTATTATTAGTGGCTTGAGTAACTTGTTTATATATATTTTTTTCCTCTTGTTCTCTCTCTAGACTGTAAATTCATTATGGACAGGGAATGCCTGTTGTTATATTGTACTCTCTCCAGCACTTAGTACAATACTATGCACTCAGTAAGCGCTCAATGAAAATGACTGACTCTCTACCTTCTTCCAACTGAGGGAAGCCAGGAAGGGAGTATATGTTTCAGAAGCTTATGTGGCTGTGTTTTTGCTCATGGTAGCTCTATCTCTGGGCCACCCCAAGTTAGAAGCTACCAAAGGTTTGTCCTTCTGCTCCTCTAAGCACAATGCCTTATCTCCCTTGTCCTTATCAAACAATCAATCATATTTTTTGAGTGCTTACTATGTGCAGCATATTGAGTGCTTGGCACTTAGTAAGCACTTAACAAATACCATTATTATTACTATTGTATTAAGGGCTTGGCAGTTGTCTTTTTATGTTGTTTTGTGTTTTCATTGTTTCACCCTTCCTTATGAGTCTGCCACAGGACCCTCTTCCCTCTTTTACTCTTATCAATCAATCAATCAATCAATCGTATTTATTGAGCGCTTACTATGTGCAGAGCACTGTACTAAGCGCTTGGGAAGTACAAATTGGCATCACATAGAGACAGTCCCTACCCAACAGTGGGCTCACAGTCTAAAAGGGGGAGACAGAGAACAGAACCAAACATACCAACAAAATAAAATAAGTAGGATAGAAATGTACAAGTAAAATAAATAAATAAATAGAGTAATAAATATGTACAACCATATATATATATATATATATACAGGTGCTGTGGGGAAGGGAAGGAGGTAAGACGGGGGGATGGAGAGGGGGACGAGGGGGAGAGGAAAGAAGGGGCTCAGTCTGGGAAGGCCTCCTGGAGGAGGTGAGCTCTCAGCAGGGCCTTGAAGGGAGGAAGAGAGCTAGCTTGGCGGATGGGCAGAGGGAGGGCATTCCAGGCCCGGGGGATGACGTGGGCCGGGGGTCGATGGCGGGACAGGCGAGAGCGAGGTACAGTGAGGAGATTAGTGGTGGAGGAGCGGAGGGTGCGGGCTGGGCAGTAGAAGGAGAGAAGGGAGGTGAGGTAGGAGGGGGCGAGGTGATGGACAGCCTTGAAGCCCAGGGTGAGGAGTTTCTGCCTGATGCGCAGATTGATCGGTAGCCATTGGAGGTTTTTGAGGAGGGGAGTAATATGTCCAGAGCGTTTCTGGACAAAGATAATCCGGGCAGCAGCATGAAGTATGGATTGAAGTGGGGAGAGACACGAGGATGGGAGATCAGAGAGAAGGCTAGTGCAGTAGTCCAGACGGGATAGGATGAGAGCTTGAATGAGCAGGGTAGCAGTTTGGATGGAGAGGAAAGGGCGGATCTTGGCAATGTTGCGGAGCTGAGACCGGCAGGTTTTGGTGACGGCTTGGATGTGAGGGGTGAATGAGAGAGCAGAGCCGAGGATGACACTAAGGTTGCGGGCTTGTGAGACGGGAAGGATGGTAGTGCCGTCAACAGAGATGGGAAAGTCAGGGAGAGGACAAGGTTTGGGAGGGAAGACAAGGAGCTCAGTCTTCGACATGTTGAGCTTTAGGTGGCGGGCGGACATCCAGATGGAGATGTCCTGAAGGCAGGAGGAGATGCGAGCCTGGAGGGAGGGGGAGAGAGCAGGGGCAGAGATGTAGATCTGGGTGTCATCAGCGTAGAGATGATAGTTGAAGCCGTGGGAGCGAATGAGGTCACCAAGGGAGTGAGTGTAGATTGAGAACAGAAGGGGACCAAGCACTGAACCTTGGGGAACCCCCACAGTAAGAGGATGGGAGGGGGAGGAGGAGCCTGCAAAAGAGACTGAGAAAGAACGACCAGAGAGATAAGAGGAGAACCAGGAGAGGACGGAGTCTGTGAAGCCAAGGTCAGATAACGTGTGGAGGAGAAGGGGGTGGTCCACAGTGTCAAAGGCAGCTGAGAGGTCGAGGAGGATTAGGACAGAGTATGAGCCGTTGGATTTGGCAAGCAGGAGGTCATTGGTGACCTTTGAGAGGGCAGTTTCCGTGGAATGAAGGGGCGGAAGCCAGACTGGAGGGGGTCGAGGAGAGAGTTGTTGTTGAGGAATTCTAGGCAGCGCGTGTAGACGACTCGTTCAAGGAGTTTGGAAAGGAATGGTAGGAGGGATATGGGACGATAACTAGAAGGTGAGGTGGGGTCAAGAGAGGGTTTTTTTAGGATGGGAGAGACATGGGCATGTTTGAAGGCAGAGGGGAAGGAACCAGTGGAGAGTGAGCGGTTGAAGATGGAAGTTAAGGAGGGGAGAAGGGATGGAGCGAGAGATTTCATAAGATGAGAGGGAATGGGGTCAGAAGCACAGGTGGCCGGAGTAGCACTTGAAAGGAGGGAGGAGAGTTCCTCTGAGGATACCGCTGGGAAGGATGGGAGAGTAGCAGAGAGTGTTGAGAGCCGGGGGGTTGGAGAAAGGGGGGAAGAGACTTTGGGGAGGTCGGACCTGATGGATTTAATTTTGTTAATGAAGTAGATTATTCTACTTTAGATTATACTTTATACTATATAAAGTATACTTTATACTTTACTTTATACTTTACTTTATACTTTATACTTTATACTTTATATTTTATACTATATATAGATTATAATTTAGATTCTACTTTAGATTATTCTATTTTGTTAATGAAGTAGATTCTTAGATTATGAAGTCCTTGATGGCCAGGAACTATATCTAATTTTCATCTATGCCTTTTTTTTCCAGAACTTCGTTTGATGCACTGCACAAAGCAAGTGCTTAATAATTATCATTACTACTAGGATATAGTCAGCTCTGGAGGTCTTTAGGGTTATTGGCTGCATCTATGATTGGATTGAAGGCAGTAGAGCAAAATGACAGGTTCTTCTTCCAATCCATTGGTGGTTAGATCTGGTTACCAGGTGGCATTTGATCCACTCCTATTTCATTTTTCTTCTTTTAGGACTTCCCAAAGTAGAGATTCACAGAAAAGATAAATGCACTGAAGCCTTTTTATGTACCAGGGTTTATCTTGCTTCATGTATTATATATTGGGACACTACTTTGAAGAGTGGCAGCATTCTCTAAAATGAGGTCCATTTGTGTCTGGCAAAGATTTCTAGGGACATTCACTGGCTCCCCATCACCCTTCAAGTGGTTCTGTGTGCCTCCACTTCTACTATACTAGTCTTGTGTAGTATACTATTCTAGGATCCTTTCTGCATGGCAGTTTCTGGGTTTGCATAAAGCAAGACATATTTTTGAAAGGATTGGATTATTCTGTACTCTCTAACCAAGATCTGGGGAGAATTCAATTTTAGAAATCAAACCAAAGCTTTTATTTTTTGAATGTCAGGTACTGTACTATGTGCTGGGGTACATGCAAGCTAAGCAGGTTGGACACCAAATAACACCATACATGTCCCACATGGGGCTCAGTCTTATCCCCATTTTTTACAGATGAGGTAACTGAGGCACAGAGAAATGAAGTGACTTGCCCAACGTCACACAGCAGACAAGCAGTGGAGCTAGGATTAGAACCCAGATCCTTCTGACTCCCAGTCCAGTGTTCTTTTCGAAGAAAGCTTCTACTCCAGTGTGTTCCCCCCAAGAATTATGACAAAGCACATGTCTGATTGACAGGTAACTTTCTCAGATCCAGCATTCCCTTCTCTTGTCACTTGAGTAGCCCTTGGACAATCCTTCGGGGGCACTAAGCTATCAACTATGTGGACTTCCCAAGGAAGCAGAATCACAGAGTCAAAACTTGGCTTCCACATTATTTTGACAAAATTCAGTGTTTGCATTTCTCTTTTAAGCTGAGTGAAAAAGAATCTAAATATGGTCGCACTTGTAGAGAAGTTTTTTGGCTTGTTATTTTGGTGCTGAGGTGAAAGAAAACATTTGTCTTCCCTGTCCGTACTCTTTTTGGTGACATTCCCTGTCTCAGGCACCCCTTTAATTTTAACCATCCAAGCGATTTCCTTTCTTCCCCCTCTGTTGAGTCATTTCAGCGCAAGGGTTCAAGTCTCTTTCATCTCATCTCTCTCATCGTGGTGGGGCTGGGGTGGTGGGAAGAGAGAGGGACAAATTCGCCAAATGTTTTGCCTCTGACCTTCGTGTTAGTTCAGGCCCACCTCATCATGAGTGAGTACATGTTGGCGGGACCCTACCAAAGCCAGTAGAACTCAGCCGTGCAAAATATTTGACGACAAGCTTATGTGGTCTAGAACAAGACACCATACTAATCTGAGCTGCTGTTTGCGAGCGTGCCAATGCCTGCTTAGCACTATAAAATATACTGTCTCAAGCAATAGGGAAAAATAGTAAAGAAATAGTCTTTCACACTTTCATCTTGTTGAAAAGACAGGGGAAAGTTGAGGCAATTTTGATTTTTTGAATGCCTCAAAATACATGAATTCATCCAGAAAAGTTTGGTTGGAAAAACTTGGGTTCATTTTACTCTTAATTAATCCCTTTTAAGTATACGCAAACATGGAACATAACGTTCCCGTTCTTGAAGAAGTCACATTGTAATGAATTTGCTGTGAATACTCTTTCTGTACCGTAAAGTTTCTTTCCTCACACAAGATGGCGCTCCTCTCCTTTATAAAGAAAAATAGTTCACAAAATGTAAAGGTTCGTTGATTTTAATCTAGAGTATTAACGCTCATGATTTCACAATTATTACAACAAGCCCTTTGGCGTAGGCCGGCACTTGATCACTCAACCGATGGGATTTGTTGAGTGGTTACTGCGCATTAAATTCTTCGGAGAGTACAATACAACAGAGTTGGGATGTGAATTCTGATTTTTATAGAATTTCTAGACTAAAAATGCAGTTGTTCAAGTTCTAACATTCATTTTATTCCAACAATTTATTTAAATCCTCAATTTCCCACGGTCTCATTAGATACCACATTAGACTACTCTAGCTAGTATTCCATGGAAGAAAGTTAAGTATGTTTTTAAACGTCACACATAGACATACTAAAATACCTCATCCAAAAAAGTGGGATTATTTTGCTATAAATCCACCACTGTCTGGCAGTGTTTGGAGGTTACCCCAACAACAGAGAATCTTTGAATAAATGTTAATGTTTACAATCAGCAAACCATGACCACCTGTTCAACCAGTAAGACTGACTCTGCACCTACATTTTCAGATATAAAGAAAAGTATTTTCTACTCTACCATTTACAAATTTCAATTTTTTAAATATTCCAAAAATGATTTTATCATTTTGAATTTAATAGAGTTAGAAATCAAGTAACAGTAACTTTATCAAAGAAGGGGAAAAAACTTGTACAACTTAGAGTGGGTGAAACAAGATTGAACATCTGGTGCAATAAAGAATTCAATACGGATGTTAAAAAAAAGCATTTTATGCGATGGTAATTACAGCATCTAAACGACCAACTCAACAGTAAATGTCAACAGGGAAATTTCCAGACTAAAAATTTCTCGGGGGTCACCCAACGTGGGGGAACTTGAAATGTGCTTTTCCTCTACATAGGTGGCTCAGTGACAATTTAGTAGGAGCTATATGTGAAGTAGCGTGGCTCAGTGGAAAGAGCATGGCTTGGGATTCAGAGGTCGTGGGTTCTAATCCCGGCATCCTATCTTGGCTGTGTGACTTTGGGCAAGTCACTTAACTTCTCTATGCCTCATATGTAAAATGGGGATGAAGACCGTGAGCCCCATGTGGGACAACCTGATTACCTTGTATCTTCCCCAGCGTTTATAGCAGTGCTTGGCACATAGTAAGCACTTAACGAATACCATTATTATTATTATTATTATTTTTACTATTATTATTATTACTATGTACAAAAACGTTTCTCCCCTAAAGTGAATGTTTTTCCGAGGGGGTATCTGAGGAGTCTTCAAGACGGTTATGTTCCCCAACCAGATTGTATCTATTTGTTGGTCAGCCTCTGAAGGAAAAGAAAAAGAAAAGAAAGAACAGAAAAGTAAGACAAAGAAAACCAGCCCTTACCACCACGCTTTAAAACTGGGTGGAAGAAAGCTGAAGGCGTGAGTTTCTCTTCCAGCGGGGCGGTGTCAGTGGCACTGAGCATCTGCAGCAGTTAATGGGAGCGAAAAGGCAGAGTGGCCCCGATAATAATAATAATAATAATCAATCAATCAATCGCATTTATTGAGCGCTTACTGTGTGCCAAGCACTGTTCTAAGCACCGGGGTAGATACAAGCTGGCAACATATAGAGACAGTCCCTACCCAACAGTGGGCTCACAGTCTAGAAGTCTAGAATAATAATGGTGTTTAAGCGCTTACTATGTGCCAAGCACTGTTCTAAGCGCCGGGGTAGATACAAGCTGGCAACATATAGAGACAGTCCCTACCCAACAGTGGGCTCACAGTCAAGAAGTCTAGAATAATAACGGTGTTTAAGCGCTTACTATGTGCCAAGCACTGTTCTAAGCGCTGGGGTAGATACAAGCTGGCAACATATAGAGACAGTCCCTACCCAACAGTGGGCTCACAGTCAAGAAGTCTAGAATAATAACGGTGTTTAAGCGCTTACTATGTGCCAAGCACTGTTCTAAGCGCTGGGGTAGATACAAGCTGGCAACATATAGAGACAGTCCCTACCCAACAGTGGGCTCACAGTCTAGAAGTCTAGAATAATAACGGTGTTTAAGCGCTTACTATGTGCCAAGCACTGTTCTAAGCGCTGGGGTAGATACAAGCTGGCAACATATAGAGACAGTCCCTACCCAACAGTGGGCTCACAGTCTAGAAGTCTAGAATAATAACGGTGTTTAAGCGCTTACTATGTGCCAAGCACTGTGGTAGATAGAAGGTAACGAGGTTTTCCCACGTGGGGCTCACAGTCTTACTCCCCACTTTACAGATGAGGTCACTGAGGCCCAGAGAAGTGAAGTGACTTGCCCAAAGTCACACAGCCGACAAGTGGGGGAGTGGGGATTAGAACCCACGCCCTCTGAGTCCCAAATCCGGGCTCTTTCTTCTAAGCCACGCTGCTTCTTCCAACAGGGATGGGAGCGGGGACAAGTTTTGTTCCCAAAGCCCGGGCTCTTAGATGAGCCGGCGGTTTGACGGAGGAGCCCGGTCGCCCGGATTAAAACATGCAACATGCACTGTGCAAACCGTTGCGGCGGAAGCAATCAGGGCGTGCCCTTTTCACTCCAGGCAACTTTCTGCCCGGCGTCCCGTAGGGGGTTCATCCTAGTTCTTCGCCTGACCATTTCAGGGCCGGGTCCTCTCTGAAAGTTTAATTCCGTTTTCTGTTTTTGTTAGTATGTTTGGTTTTGTTCTCTGTCTCCCCCTTTTAGACTGTGAGCCCACTGTTGGGTAGGGACTGTCTCTCTATGTTGCCAATTTGTACTTCCCAAGCGCTTAGTACAGTGCTCTGCACATAGTAAGCGCTCAATAAGTAGGATTGATGATGATGATGATGATGATGATTCCGTCGAAGCCGTCCGGTCCTCCTTCCCCGACCCCCCAACTCATCCGAAACGGCCCCCAAACTTGTCCCCCCCGCCTCGGGGCCCGGGCTCCCCGTCGTCGGGCCAGGAGAGGTGCGAGGGGGACGCAGATGGACTTCTGCAGGTTACCGTGCCAAGGCACTTTAATATTTATGAATTTTTTGTTGTTGTTGTTGTTGTTGTTGTTGCTTCTTCCCCCCCAAATACAATGTCTTGGGGATCGGGTTACAGGGAGCTGCGTCACCCCGGGTCACATGGTAATTGGTGCTATTTCCAGGCTCCGATGCCCTCCTCCCCCAGGCTGGGAGGGAGGGAGGGAGGGTGATGGGCGACAGGAGCAGCCAGGAGCCAGGGCTGGGCTGGGGAGAGGTGGGCAGAGGGTGGGGGGCAGTGTGTGTGTCTCCTGGAGGGGCTCCGGGGGGGGGGGCGGAGAGGAGGGGGTCTCTAGGGACAGGGGCGGCTCTAATTGGTTTCTCAATGGAAGCTAATCACCTATTCCCGGGAGGAGGTCGGGATTAGCACTCGCCAGCCTGCCCCCTCCTCCTCATCCCCCCTCCCCCCCAAGACACAGACACACACAGACACCCTCCTCTCTCACTCCACGGCTCTTAGCCCTCTTCTCTCTGCTGCTCTCTCAGCCCACTCTGCAGGCAGGGGCCAAGGGCGGCTGCAGCCCAGTCCAGCCCAGTCCTGCCCCAGTCCAGCCCAGCCCCAGCCCAACCCCAATCCAGTCCAGCCCCAGCCCAGTCCCATCCCAGCTCAGCTCCAGTCCAGCCCGGCCCCAATCCAGTCCAGCCCAGCCCCAGTCCATTCCCAGTTCATCCCAGCCCCAATCCAGTCCAGCCCCAGCCCAGTCCCATCCCAGCCCAGCCCCATCCCAGCCCCCATCCAGTCCAGTCCAGCCCCAGTCCAGCCCAGTCCCATCCCAGCCCCCATCCAGTCCAGTCCAGCCCCAGCCCTGCCCCAGTCCAGCCCAGTCCCATCCCAGCCCCCATCCAGTCCAGCCCCAGCCCTGCCCCAGTCCAGCTCAGTCCAGCCCCAATTGAGCCCAGTCCTAGTTCATCCCCAGCCCAGCCCAAGGCCAGCCCAGCCCCAGCCCAGCCCATCCCCAGTCCAGCCCAGCCCATCCCCAGTCTAGCTCAGCCCCAGTCCAGCCCAGCCCAGCCCCAGGCTCGCTCTGGTGTCTGTCCCCGGCCAGCCCAGCCGAGGGCCAGCTCTCCCCCCGCTCCCCCCCCCCCCCCCCCCAACCCGGGCAGCCCCTGTCCGCTGCCCGGTCCGGCCCAGGCCCGCGCGGGACGGAAAGTTGGGCGGCCCAGGCGGGGGGCACCGAGGGGGGCGAGCGGGAAGATGAGCGCGCTGGAGGAGGACTTCGCCCAGATCCTGCTGCTGAAGGAAGAGCGGATCCGGGAGCTGGAGCAGAGGCTGTCCGACAAGGAGGAGGAGATCCAGGAGCTGAGGCGGAGGCTGCACAAATGCCAGTCGGTGCTGCCCGCGCCCACCAGCCACATAGGCGGGCCGAGGACCACCCGGGCGCAGGGCATCTCGGCCGAGCCGCAGACCTACCGCTCCTTCCACGACCTGCGCCAGGCTTTCCGAAAATTCACCAAGGCGGAGAGGTAGGACATCCCCCCCTCTCTCCCACCCCCAATCCATCCCCCACCCCCTCTTCATCGTGCCCGCTCCCCTCGACGCCCCCCAGGATTGCCCAGGGGTCTGGGCTGGCCCAGGGCTGGGGCGAGGGGTAGGCAGATTTCAGGGTGTCCTCAGCCGGGACAGGGGGCGGGGGGAGGCAGCCACCGGGGGAGGGGCATGGCCCAGGCGGGGATCTGTTTATTTTTATTCCTGCCCGTCATGGGCCGGGCTCGCCTCCCTCCGGCTGGGAAAGGGAAAAATCCCCAGGGAGGAGGACTCCGGGCTCCGCTTGGCCCGTCCCGGCCGGGGAGGGGGTCTGCAAAGTTTGCCCGGACCATGCCACGCTCAGCCTGCCCAGGCAGCCCGAGGACCTGAATGCCAACCGGCGGCAAGGACCCAACTTGGAAGGTGGAGGAAATCCCCGCCGCCCCATCCCGGGGGAGCTGGATCTCCCCCAAGGGGACGGTCTCTCTGATAATGATAATAATAATGACACGTAGTAAGCGCTTACCATGTGTAAAGCACTGTTCTAAGCGCTGGGGAGGTTACAAGGTGATCAGGTTGGCCCATGGAGGGCTCACAGCCTTCACCCCCGTTTTACAGATGAGGTAGCTGAGGCACAGAGAAGTGAAGTGACTTGCCCAAAGTCACACAGCTGACAATTGGCGGAGCCGGGATTTGAACCCATGACCTCTGACTCCAAAGCCCGGGCTCTTTCTACTGAGCCACGCTGCTTCTCTACATTGATGTGGGGTCACCTTCAGCCGGTGGGATTTGTCAGCAGGGTGACTCTCAGGACATTCTAGGATTCCAGTGGGGGGTTTTCCCCACCGCTACAAGAAACCAGAGAGCTCTGTAAGCCCACAACTCTCGCACAGAATTGCCACCCAGCAGAGGCCTGGGGTAAGGATAGGGGGAGGTGGAGGGGGCTCTGTTGTTGATTCATCTCCATCTCCCTCGGGGTGTGCCCATTACTGGGTCTGCAGAGGGCAAATGGTCTCCCAAGCGGCCTGCTCTTGGGGAACTACAAGTGACAGGTTGTCTGATGGTTAAAGAGGGCATCTTCCTCACTTCTCCATCTGTCTTCCTGCTCAGCCTCTCCCCCTTCAACCCAGTCGGTGAAGTTGTCTCCGGGCCCATTTACTCTCTTCCCGGAGCCTGAACTCGAGAGTCGTAAAATTTGCACCAAATGGGTCTAGAGGCCCGGGTCTGCCCAGGAGCCAGGCCGGCTGTGGCCACATGAAGGAAGTCTTTGCACTCCACTCGCTGCCTTCACCGGAGAAGCGCGATCGATAGGCTCCAGCATTAAAGCTTCTTTGGCCATTGGGGAGAGGAAGTGCAGACGCTGAAGCCCATTACTGGCTTTTAGTGATTGGAGGCGCACAGCAGAAAATGCATTTTGCGGGATATCGAATATCCCATTAGGGATCTTCTTTCTGTCCCCTCTCTTACCCCTTCCCTTTCACTGAGCCTGCGTCCCCCTGGGCCTAGAGAAGTCTCTTCATCTCCAGCCCACCCTGGCCCTTCTCTCTCCCTGATTTCCCACAGGGGCCGGCATTCTTCTCCTCCTGGGCTTCCCTCCTCAGCTTTTCCCAGCCCCATCTCTCGTCCTGCCTCTCCTGACCCAGAAAGTCGGAGGGCTGTGGCTGGAGGAAAGGGAAGAGAGCCCAGAGGTGGCAGGACCGTACCCCAAGGGGGTAAGAGGAGGAGGCAGAATAGCCACTGGGTCAGTACACCAATGCTCAATAAATACGATTGAATGAATGAAGAAAGAGAGAGGGCATCTCTGAGCTTCCCATATGGCAAACCGTTTAGGCCTGCTGCTTTTGGTTCCTTCCTCCCTCTTCCCCTATTTTGGTCTATGGTCCCTTGCTAAATACAGTGAAGGCCCATACTAGCCTGAAACAGGGCTTCTGTGGCACTGTGGCAGTTCTCCTTCCACCGGGTTCCTTCCCCTCTACTGAGTTTAGCGCTGACCTAAGGGTGACTCCAGTTTGGACCCACCACATCCTGTCTCGTGGGAGTGGCACGGAAATGATGGTCAAACCCCATCTTGCTCTTGGGAAAGGGGGTGATTTGCTGTGACTCTCGGGATAGCTTGGTAGTCACTAACACAGTCATCGGCAGCTGGAACCCATCTCCTCATCGCCTAATAAGAAGCCACTTTCCAGAAGTCACCAAGCAGCTGCTGTCCTCTGGGGGCTTTGTGCTCTGGTTTTATCACATTTAAAAAAAACCAGCAACAGCAACAAAAAAACCTACCGCTCTCCGGGTCTTGGTTTGTAGGTGTTGTTTCCCAGGCTTGGGGAGGGAAGGATTTCTCCAAAGACTGGGGGGGCGGGGGGCATGAGAGAGGCCCTGAGGTCTTTGGCCTAGACTTCAGCCCTAGTTCAGGTGGGAGGTGCCAAACAGGTGGTGTCTCCACTCGAGAAGGACTTTTCTAAGAAAGGGAATCTAAAGGAAGGAAGTGGTTGACTTTTACAGACACACATATATACATCCTCCTCCAACTTTTTTTCTGGAGTTGGGGCAGTCATCTGGGGGGAGAAGTTTTTTGTTTTTTTTTCTGCTCAATAGATCTGTCAAACATACTTTGGATTTACAGCCTGCAGTCCAAGTATCTCCCTACTTCTTTTCTGTGCTGATTTATACTGGGACAGAGGGTAAACTTTTTTCTACTCAGCATTTGCTCTCATACTTTCTAATGGAAGCATGAAGTTTATTTTCAGTAGGCTGACTCGAGTTTAAACAATTTTGACAGGTATAATATATGGGAGTAGTAATGGTTGGAGTTGTTGGGGGTGGGGGGACAGGGGTAGAGGCACCAGGACACTTAAAGGAACAGTACTAATTAAACACACTATAGCAACTAGGAACTTGACTTTTCCAGGGAAAGTAGGACCTGAGAGTAATCCTTGAATTAATTTTTTTAAATTAAAATAGTCCAAGAATAAGTGTTTCCTAATTTTCAGATAATACATTTCAGTGCTTAGATGTTGTTTTGCAGCAAACTTTTTTCTGAGGTCTTTTACGAAAAGTAAAGTAGTCCTGATGGGTTTTTTGGGTCTGAAAGAGACAGTTTTATATGGAATGAAGACTGCCACAATTACATTATCTCACAATTCATGTCCAGTGACAGGTTTTAAAGCTGCAGGCTACGTTTAAGGTGTATTTCAAACCTTACTGGAACACCTGGCATTTCTGAACATATAAGAAAATGAATATGTTCTGTATTATTTAAATTCCATTGTTAGTATGGACAGAGTGGTAGAGAAAGCTATTGTCTGTGAACCTCATCATGGAAAATGACTGCATGCCCAAATATTTGTGAAACTTGTAGAAAAATTCTCAGCATTTATTGCTGGAGAACTCAAGGGGAACAGTCTCCTGCTACTGAAATCAAGTAAGCCAAGCTTACGTATATACTCAGAGGGAAAATATGAAAATCCTGTTACGTATTAATATAGAGATACCTCAATATAAATTATATGAAGGGGAAAAAATGTGGGATCTGAACTCAGTGTAACGATGAAGTGACATGAAGTGGTGGCATTGCATAGAGGAACACATCTGACCAAAGCAGAAACATGTGGAAACCTCTTGGACATACATAGTAGGGATCAGATTAGTTGAAATCTACAGGTTGCAGCTGGAAGAATAAGTGTAAGAATTATGGTATTTTGTTAAGTGCTTACTCTGTGTCACTCTGTTACTCTTCTAGGCACTGGGATAGATACAAGTTAATCAGATCAAACACAGTCTCTGGTCCTAGTGGGGCTCACAGCCTAAGGATGAAGGGGAACAGGTGTTGAAACCCCACTTTATAGATAAGGAAACTGAGACACAGAGACACTCTAAGTGACTTTGTTGCTGAATTGTACTTTCCGAGTGCTCAGTACAGTGCTCTGCACACAGTAAGCACTCAATAAATACGATTGATTGAATGAATGAATTCCCCCAGGACACTCAGCAGGGAAGTGGTAGAGCTGGGATTAAAACCCAAGTCCTCAGACTCCCGGACCTGTGCTTTTTCCACTAGGCCACGCTATTTTATATATTATGTTCTAAATAACTCAAAGAACTCTATACACACTCCTTTCTGTTCTTTGGGTTTTATTTTTTGTTTGAGTTTTAAGTCAGGGATGCTTCAGAGCCGAATCATGACAAACTGTGGTTTGCCCCTCCCATCCATGCCTGATTCATTCATTCAATCATATTCATTGAGTGCTTACTGTGTGCACAGCACTGTATTAAGTGCTTGGTAAGTACAACTCGGCAATATATAGAGACGGTCCCTACCCAATAACGGGCTCACAGTCTAGAATGGGCTCACGGCCTGATAATAATAATAATAATAGCATTTGTTAAGTGCTTACTATGTGTGAAACACTGTTCTAAGTGCTGGGGGAGATACAAGGTGATTAGGTTGTCCCAAGTGGGCTTATTCCCCATTTTTCAGATGAAGTCACTGAGGCTCACAGAAATTAAGTGACTTACCCAAGGTCACACAGCAGACGTGGCAGAGTCGGGATGAGAACCTGTGACCTCTGATTCCCAAGCCCTTGCTCTTTCCTCTGAGCCACACTGCTTGATGTAATTCCACCCCAGTTCCTGAGTGCAGATGGGCCCAAATAATCTGGTCTGATGCTGGGGCTGCCTAATCTGGAGAACAAGTGGAAGGTTAAGGTGACTTTATGCTGGGGTCTCTATTCCCCCGAGCGTAGTTCTGGACCACTCTGGCTCTTCCATCAGTCCCTGATGAAACTGGCCCCTTTCAGTTCTGCAGAGGGTGGAGTCAGCGTGCTGGATCTTTATCCCGGGTCCACTTTCACAGCTTCAGTCGGCTGACGCTTCGGCGTTCATGGTACTTACTTCCATATCGTTCAGAACCTCGTCTGATGCATTTAGAAGTCTGAAAGCTAGTTATCTGCCCCCAAACCACCCATCTTTCCTTATTGATTCTATGAAGGGTCTCTGTCAAAGCCAGCATTTCACCTCACTGATTCCTTAATCCAACCCCCCTTTGAAGTAGCCTTGGGGCAGAAATTATCTGCAGAGTGGGGCTATTAAAGCAGCATGGTCTAGGGGAAAGAGGGCAGAACTAGGAGTCATGAGACTAGAGTTCTACTTGCAGTCTGTGTGCCCTTTAGGCAAATCACTTAACCTCTCTGTGCCTCTGTTTCATCACCTGTAAAATGGAAATTATATACCTGTTCTCCATCCCCCTGAAAGTGCTCACTCCGTGTGGGACATGGTGACTGTATCAGGTCTGATTAGTCAGTATTCACTCAATGCTTAGGAGAGTGTTTAGCACATAGCAGATGCTTAACAGATAGTATTATAATCATTAGGCTTGTTGAACACCAGGAGGTAACTGAAGTCCAGAAACTTGATTCCCAGGCCAGTGCTTTCTCTACTAGACCACCCATATCTTCCAGATGAATCTGTACTTTCTTTGACTTTTTTCAAGTGCAGATTTACCGTTTTCGTTACGTTCACTGAATGGATGAGGCATACTCAATTATCTCGTTTCCTAAGCTCGAATTTGAGAATCATGACTCCTCTAGCAGCATTTATATGGTGGCTCCAAAGGCAGGGCTGAAAAGTGACAATGTATGGTCCTATTTGGCCATCAAACTACTAAGAGGCTTAAAGCTAAAGCACATGAAACTTAGCTTACAAAAAGCAGAAAGTTCTATATCTTTCTCACCATGCCAAGAGCAAAGTTTCCAGGGCGTTTCTTTGCTCATCTTCTCCAAAGGGAATATTTTGGATCTCAACTGGTGAAGTCTTTTCTGAATTTAACCCATTTTGGGGGGTAAGAATTTTCAGGTGATTCCAGAGTTGTTTTACTCATGAAGTTTTAATTTTTTTTAATGAGTGGAGAATGCAGCTTATCAGAGTTCATGACCCATGTTATCTAATTTTTGTAGCTCTTGGAAGTTACTGTGACTACAGATAAAGTAGGGAGAGCATATCCTGTTTGCAAAAGTTTGAAAGCTCAGAAGAGTGGGACTAGTTTGGGAATTCTCAGAAAGGAATGCCAAATATAGGCTTTGTATATTATTTGTCCTCACCCCTTTGTGCCTTTAAAGTAATATTGTGCATATTTATAAAATCAGATGCTATTTCAAATGTCCCCTGAAGACATTTGTAAGTACAGAATCAAGGCTGAGAAGCCAGGGGTCCCAGATTGTGGTCATATACTGGCAATGGAAATATTCTAATAAAGCCACATTAGCTATATTTTCATTCCAAATTCTCTCTCTCTCTCTCTCTCTCTCTCTCTCAAATCATTCTGATATTTTGATGACCCAGCTGTTGCACAGAATGCCGTAATGGAGAGACCCCAAGGCATTCTGTACAAGAGCACTACAACCCTTTAAGATGTTGCATCATAGTCAGAAATGCAGTCCCTCTCAATTGCTTGCCCTTATTGCCAAGGGTTCACTTTCCAAGTGAATTCTAGCCCAGTCCAATGGGGTGAACAGTTGATCATTTTTCTTCAGATGTCAGTTTTTCATGTTGACTTATTCTGTATACTAATGTTTCAAGTCTTTTTGACTTGTTTTTCTGGCTAATCGGTGTTCGTAATCCCTGCCAGTTCAGTGTCATTTGTAAATTCATGAAAACAGGTAATTCTACTACCCGAGCCCTTGCTCACTTGATAGTTGCAGCTGTTGATACTGCCAAGCGTTGTGTTTGCATTAGCTGCTTTAGCAGCCTGTACAAACCCAGAAATTTGAATTCATTTTAATTTAATATATTTGCCTCATTAATAAAGTCCAGGGTGAAACTTAACTTTATCTTTTTAAGCAGCTGCAGTGGAATGTGGTAATTCATAGATTTTTTTTTCTGTCATCAGTGAACTATATAAATGGCCATATGGTAATTAGTTCCTCAGTTCGTTAAGGACTGTTGTCATTACCTTTTGGTGAGAGCTAAAACCACATTTTCTTTTTTTTTCCTTTCCCAACTCTTATTTCTCCTCTCTCCATTTCTGCTCCCTCCCCCCATCCCCTTCCATATTTCTGGGACATCAACCGATTTCCTTGGAACTCTGGGTGTCTATGATTCAGCCCTCCTTTGTTCAGATGTTAATTTCAACCGACCACATTTTATTAACATAAACAGTGTGGGTTGGTGGACAGAGCATGGGCCTGGGTTCTAATTCCAGCTCTACCACTTGCCTACTGTGCGATTTATTATTGTATCATAGTTTCCCAAGCACTTAGTACAGTGCTCTGTGCACAGTCAGTGCTCAATTAATACAAATGAATGAATGAATGACCTTGAGAAAGTTACTTAACTTCTCTGTGCCTCAATTCTCTCAGCTGCTAAATGGAAAGAACAGGTATTAAATGGGTATTAAAACCTGTTCTCCCTCCTGCTTACACTGTGAGCCTCATGTCGGGCCTGATTACCTCGTATCCCAGTGCTTAGTACAGTGTTTGGCACATAGTAAGCACTTAACACATACCATTTATTATTACTATTATTGTTATTATTGTTTACCACTTTATTGCTTTGAGAAGCAGCATGGCCTAGAGGAAAGACCTGGGAGTAAGAGGAGCTGAGTTCTAATCCTGGTTCCACCACTAATAATACTAATATTAATAATTGTGATATTGGTTAAGCGCTTAATATGTGTCAGGCTCTGGGGTAGATGGAAAATAATCGGGTTGGATAGAGTCCCTGTCCCACATAGGATTCACGGTCTTAAGCCCCATTTTACAGATGAGGGAATTGAGGCCCAGAGAAGTGAAGTGACTTGCCCAGGGTCACCCAGAGAAGTTGCAGAGCCAAATGATAACCCAGGTCCTTCTGATTCCCAGACCTTCATTCATTCAATCATATTTATTGAGCGCTTACCGTGTGCAGAGCACTGTGTTGTATCCACTAAGCCACACTGCTATGAGAACTTGGGCAAGTCACTTTATTTCTCTGTGCATCAGTTACCTCACCTGTAAAATGGGGATTAAGACTGTGAGCCCCTCTTAGGTCATGGACTATAATAAATAATAATAATAATGGCATTTATTAAGTGCTTACTATGTGCAAAGCACTGTTCTAAGCGCTGGGCAGGCTACAAGGTGATCAGGTGGTCCCACGGGGTGCTCACAGTCTTCATCCCCATTTTACAGATGAGGTAACTGAGACACAGAGAAGTTAAGTGACTTACCCAAAGTCACACAGGTGAGAATTGGCTCAAGGTTTGAACACATGACCTCTGACTCCAAAGCCTGGGCTCTTTCCATTGAGCCACGCTACCATCCAACTTGTATCTATCCCAGTGCTTAGCAATATTTCTGAAACATAATAGGCACTTAACAAATACCATTAAAAAAATACAAAAAAGCCCTTACAACTAACTACATTTCTCATCTTTGATACTTATGTATGAAAACGCACATTTTGCTTTATGACCTAAAACCAACTTGAATTTTATGAAAAACTGAGAGAGTAATTTTGAATGCTTTATCCTAGTTTTATGACACAGATATTGTTAGGACTTAATGATTTAACATAGACCTGGGAAGCCTACATTACCAGTTTGTCTCATTTTAAGTAAAAAAAATACTTTCATATAAGAATTTGAAATTTGTGTTACAGAATATTTACTATGGATGCCCTAGCTGCAAATATTCCCTCCTAAATAATACATATTTAGGTGAATAGAGGGGAAGTTGTAAATTTGAGAATTTAAGAAACTAACCTTTTTTATGTTAATATGCTCAATCTAAGCATGGCCTTGAAGAAAAATATATTAACTTCATGTTAAGCATGCAGAATATATTTTTATAATTTGTTACATTGTTTTCTTGATGAAGATTCTGTTTTGCTCTTTTACATAAGAGCTTTTAAAATTCTTCTGTGGCTGCACTGATGTAATTCTGTCAGGATTTGTAGTGCTGTGGACATTCATTGACATACATATTTATCTTATGTGAAATTTCCCCAACTTCCCCAACTTACTGCTAATAATATCCCCAGTCACCCCAGTTTGGTGAGAAAAGGAAATTCCTATATTTAGCTGCTATAAGCTTTACAGTTTTGTTCTTTCAGACCAAAGATTCTTTCCTTCATTAGTTAAGTGAATGGCAGGTTAAAGGAAATGAAATGAAAGTATGATTTTCCTCATTTAGCACAGTTTTGAAGGTTTTGGTTGAAAAATTATCTTATCTCTCAATTAACTAAATTTACTGTGTGCATAGCACTGTGCTAAGTGCTTGGAAGAGTACAATATAACAGAGTTAGGAGGTGCAGCGTAGCCTAATGGAAAGAGCACGCATTAGGGAGCCAGAAGACCTGGGTTCTAATTCTGTCTCTGCCAAATGCTTGCTGTATGACTTTGGGCAGGTCACTTGACTTCTCTGTGCCTCAGTTTTTCTGTTCTCCCTCCTACTTAGACTGTGATCTTCAGTTGGGATAGGGACTGTGTGCAACCTAATTGACTTGTATCTCCCCTACAAAACACTTAGGACAGTATTTGACACATAGTAAGTGCTTAACAAATACCATAAAAACCCAACAAAAACAGAGTTGACAATAATAATAATAATAATGATGGCATTTGTTAAACGCGTACTATGTGCAAAGCACTGTTCTAAGTGCTAGGGGGGATACAGGGTGATCGGTTGTCCCACATGGGGCTCACAGTCATCATCCCCATTTTACAGATGAGGTAACTGAGGCTCAGAGAAGTTAAGTGACTTGCCCAAGGTCACACAGCAGACATGTGGCGGAGCCAGGATTCGAACCCATGACCTCTGACTCCAAAGCCCGAGCTCTTTCCACTGTTTCTCTAATACATATATTCCCTGCCCACCTGACTTACTTGTTTTTGACTGGTGTTTATATCCTGGTATTTTTCAATTTAAAGTCACTTAGGATATGTCTTTATTTGAATCCTTTCACTCGAATAAGCACCAGGCCAAATCAGCCAATCGATAATTGGTAGTATTTATAGAGCACTTACTGTGTGAAGAGCACTGTACTAAGCCCTTGGGAAAGTATAATACAATAGAATTAGTAGATATGATTCCTGCCCACAAGGAATTTACAGACTAAGGGGAAGATGGGGAAATAGAAGAGAATAGAGATAGGCATTTAAGTGCTGTGGGATGAGGGTGGGATGAATATCAAGTGCTTAAGGGCCACAGATCTAAGTATATAGGTGATACAGAAGAGAGGGAGAATAGGGGAAATGTGGGCTTAATCAGGTAAGGCCTCTTAGAGGAGATGTACTTTTAGTGACTCTTTGAAGGTGGGAAAAATGGTGGTCTGTTGGATATGAAGGGAGACGAGAATGAAAAATAATCCAAGAAAATGCAGTATGTTGATCTCAAATCTTCTGACCTATTTATTCTGCTTTAGGGCACTGCTGGTTGCACAGCAAGCACTAGGCTTCTAGAAAAACACTGCTTTTGATTTTGAACACGGTTCTGCCCAATGGATAATATCAACTTCTTCCATCAAACCACCATCAGAGAATTGGGATGATTTTGATTACACTCTTCTAGATAATTTGATAATTTCCCAAGCAAACAATACTTTCTACTCTCATCTCCAACTGCCCAACCTGAAGTCTCCCCCTCCTTACCTGCTTGCATTGCCTTGAGAAACATTTGCACATAGTATGTTCTGGTATATTTTTGAAGTCTACACTTGTAAGTAATCGTGGCTTAGTGGAAAGATCACAGGCTTGGGAATCAGGAGATCTGGGTTCTAATCCCAGCTCTTCCACTTGTCTGCTGTGTGACCTTAGGTTTAACTTAACTTCTCTGTGCATCAGTTCCCTTATCTGCCAACTGGGGATTCAATGTCCTATTATCCCTCCTACTTAGATTGTGAGCCCCATGTAGTACCTGATTATCTTGTATCTATCTCAGTGCTTAGTACAATGCTTTGCACATAGTAAGTGTTTAACAAAAACTACAATTATTACACCTACAAATAGTTGCTCACTCCCTCAGGTCCATTATTCATTCATTCATTCATATTTATTGAGCACTTACTATGTGCAGAACACTACTGTTTGGGAGGGCACAATATAACAATAAACGGACACATTCCCTGGCCACGATGAGCTTACAGTCTAGAGGAGGAGACAGACATTAATATAAATAATTAAATTACAGATATGAACACGAGTGCTGTTGGCTGGGAGGAGCTTTCTCTCTTCTAATGACTCAAGGTTCTGGTGAAGTATTCCAACTTTGCAGGGCACCTGAGTCAATTCAACCAACCTAGTAAACACTTTCTCATTGACACCCAATTTTAAGTGGATGTAGTTAGCATACAACCACTTATTTCATTGTTTGTATCTATCCAGAACTTAGAATACTGTTTTGAGACACTTCAAATGCTTAATAAACACCATCTAAAAGTAAGTACAAATGGCCTGGTGAGAGAAATGCTAAATATGGGAGGAGAGCTAAAGATAATTTTGTTTACATCTATTTTACTGTGTATCTCCCATAAAGGAGGTCAAACTGGGAAAAAAGTCTGTAGGATAATAATAATACTGATGATGGCATTTGTTAAGCGCTTACTATGTGCAAAACACTGTTCTAAGCACTGGATAGTAAAACGCTTCCATTTGATTACACAGTTTTATTAATAAAATGTCTCTCATAGTGAAATTTCCTGATTTTTTCCCCTCTATTCCATATAGCATTGTCTTACTACAATAACTAAATAAAGCATTTAGTGATTGTTATTTATAGGAAAAAAAAAGGGATAGACAATTCCAAAATAGTAAAGCAGGTCCAAGAATGAAGTTCAGAAAGCAAAATATGCTTTACTATTCCTCTATTACTATCAGATTGCTTTTTGTTCACTTCCTGAGTGTAACAGCATATGTTTAGCTTCATATTTTAGCTTTTAGCTTCTTATTCAGCCTTTAAATGAGAATGGTTTAGCGTTATTCATTCTTTAAACGGTTTGAAGGAATTTCCAATATTTACCACAGGATGGCAGTAGGGGTTTAGTTTAACCACCTTTGGGCGAAATTTTGTTTCCAACCTGTTATTTTCATATGTATTTCAAAATGAAAATCAACCATGTTCTGCAGCAGATGTTGACTGTTTTGTAAGTAGAAGTCAAAGAATCATGGATTTTTTTCAATCAAATCTGTCAACTATCAAACTTTTTTTGCATACAAAATAGGTGTGTGGTGATTTTGATCATTTTAAATAATAATAATAATAATAATGACATTTGTTAAGCGCTTACTATGTGCAAAGCACTGTTCTAAGCGCTGGGGGGGATACAAGGTGATCAGGTTGTCCCACGTGGGGCTCACAGTCTTAATCCCCATTTTACAGATGAGGTAACTGACGCTCGGAGAAGTAAAGTGACTTGCCCAATATCACACAGCTGAAAAGCGGTGGAGTCGGGATTAGAACCCATGACCTCTGACTCCGAAGCCCGTGCTCTTTCCATAGAGCCACACTGCTTCTCTATAAAGGATCAATTAATCAATGGTATTTGAAAACTTAAAAGACGTAGAAATCTTTGCGAAGAAACTAGTGTACTTTGGAAACAGGGTGAGTAAAACCCTTATCTCCACTGAGGGTAAGCTAAGAAGATGGGAAAGAATGAGGGCATACGGGAGGTATATTTTGTAAATTACATTTCTTTTAATGGTATTTGTTAAGTGTTTACTATGTGCCAGGCACTGCATTAAGCGCTGGAGTAGGTACAAAAGATAATCAGGTTGCACATAGCCCGTGTCCCAGATGGGGCTCACATTTTCATCCCCATTTTACAGATGACTTAACTAAGGCACAGAGAAGTTAAGTGACTGGCCCCAGGACACACAGCAGACAAGTGGAAGAGCTGGGATTAGAACCCACGTCCTTCTGACTCTGAGGCCCGTGCTTTCTCCACTAGGTCATACTGCTTCCACCTATTTGGCTACCTTCCTCAGTTTCCACCATGAACATGGCAAGTGGAAATAGGCTGACAAGGAAGATCAAACAATCAATCAAACTTATTTATTGAGCACTTAAAGTTTGCAGAGCACTGTATTAAGTGCTTGGGAGAGTGTAATACAACAATATAACAGACACATTCCCTGCCCACAACAGTCTAGAGGGGGAGAAAGACATAAATATGAATAAATGCATTATGGATATGTATATAAGTGCTGTGGGGCCAGGAGGGGGATGAATAAAGGAAGCAAGCCATGGCAACACAGAAGGGAGTGGGAGATGAGGAAAAGTGGGGGTTAGTCAGGGAAGGCCTCTTGGAAGAGATGTGCCTTCAATAAGGCTTTGAATGGCAGAAGAATTATTTTCTGACAGATATGAAGAGGGAGAGCGTTCCAGGCCAGTGGCAGAATGTAGGCTAGAGCTCAGTGGTGAGTTAGACAAGACTGAGGTACAGTGAGAAGTTTGGCATTAGAGGAATGAAGTGTGCAGGCTGGGTTGTGGGAAGAGTTAGCAAGGTGAGGTAGGAGTGGGCAAGGTGCTTGAGGAAAGGATTTGGAGTAAATATCAGGTAGAATTTTGTGTGAAACCCTTAATTGTATTGTTAGAAGGGGATGTGTAACCCTCTCCGTGAAGCTTTAAGGCAATGGTAGTGAGATATTATTTAGGGATGCTTTGAGTGTAATTCCATCTGGAGGCAGTACCCCAAAATTTTTTCATTCTTTCTAGGAGGTTGGAAGGATTAGTAGAATTGTTTCATTCGGAAATGTAGTTAGATCTACGTGGAAGAAAAATATTTCCCCTAAGGTAGGATTTTTCAATCATTTTTTAGAGACCATATCTGTGAGGTCTCAAAATTCCCATTGCAGTCTCCACATCCACACCAAGGCACCCCTTTCCTCCTACCTGCTCCTCCTCCTCTTCCTCCTCCTCAAGCTAACCGCAAGGAACTGGAGGCAGGGACAGCTTCTCTTTTCAATCAATGATATTTATTGAGTGCTTGCTATGTGCAGAGCACTGATTAAGCATTTGGGAGAATACACTACAACAGACAGCATTCATTCATTCATTCAATTTTATTTATTGAGAGCTTACCTTGTGCAGAGCACTGTACTAATCTTGGAAAGTACAATTCGGCAACAGATAGAGACAATCCCTACCCAACAATGGGCTCACAGTCCAGAAGACACATTCCCTGCCCTTCTCATCTGTTTAATCTAATTCAACTCTATTTCTTGATGAGCCCTCTGAAGCTTTTGTCCAGATAAGCAACCGGACCCAAAATGACTCAGATTTTACCACGCCTGATGTTCATGCGCTAATGGGCATTCTCACTATGATACATTCAATGACTTTCTTATACCCCTGGTTGGAATCCTTGTATTTTGCAGTTTATTGGTGAGTTACTTCCATTCAGAATGTTGCATTTCCTAAACATCATTTTGTGATTATCTCCTCACAACTTAAAATCCTCTGAAGTCTACCTGTTCTTCACATCAAGCAGAAACTCTTGACCATTGGCTTTAAGGCTCTCTCTCTCTCTTTCTCTCTCTCTCTCTCTTTCTCTCTCTCTCTCTCTCTCTCTCTCTCTCTCTCTCTCTCTTCCCTGCTTCTTATCCTCACTTCTCTCCCTTTTCAACCCAGCTTGCTCCCTTCAATTCTTTCATTCTTCACCATGCCTCCTTCTTGTCTCAACATTGACCTCTTACCCTCTACATCTGGCAAACCATTGGTCTTCCCATCCTCAAAGCCCTTCTAATAATAATAATAATAATGATGGCTTTTGTTAAGTGCTTACTATGTGCCAAGCACCATTCTAAGCGCTGGGGTAGATACAAGGTAATCAGGTTGTCCCATGTGGCGCTCACAGTCTTAATCCCCATTTTACAGATGAGGGAACTGAAGCACAGAGAAGTTAAGTGACTTGCCCAAAGTCACATAGCTGATAAGTGGCAGAGCCTGGATTAGAACCCATAACTCCTCTAAGAGGTCTTAACGTAACTCTTCTAAGAGGCCTTTCCTGATCAACCTCTCTCATTTCTTCACCCAACATGGCCTAGTGGAAAGAACACAGGTCTGAGAGAGTCAGAGTACCTGGCTTCTAGTCCCTGCTCTTCCACTTGCTTGTCCCTTGGTCAAGTCACTTAACTTCTCTGTGCCTCAGTTTTCTCATCTGTGAAGTGGTTTTTTACACTGTGAGCCCCATGTAGACAAGGACTGTGTTTGACCTGATTAATTTGTATCTACCCTAGAGTTTAGAACAGTCCTTGACACATTGCAAGCTCTTTATAAATACCACAATTATTATTATTGCTGTCACTCTTGAACTTTAATTACCTTGGCCCTCCTTTCCTCACCCCACCCCAGCAGCACGTATCTTTAAACTATGTTGCTTCCTTTACCTGTGATTTATTTGAGGGAATGGAGCACGCCTACTAGCTCTAGTGCCTAAGTGCTTAGTACAGTGTTCTGAACACAGAAATAGATAATTAGTAACTATTATTGATTGATGTGGTTAGGACATCCTTCTGGCAGACATTTTTCTCTTTTAGGCATCTTTTAGTGAATATTCAACAACTTCCAGGCCACAAAGTAATAGCTGTGTAATTGGACTACCAGAAAAGGGTAGGGTATGAGTCAGTCATGTGACTGAAATTTGCTGAATCAATATTCCTTAAGAACGAAGCATTCAGCCTTCCTGTTAGAAAAGCTTTTTCATTCATCTGTATCTGTTACTATAATCACAAGAACTGCCAAGGGACTGGAAGTGACACAATCTGTGCTGCTGTCACATTTCATGATTTAACCCTTGGTAGGCATGTACCTTTTGGGTATTGCTGTGCCAAATGTCAATAGAGTTATAAGATTGAAATATCAAATTCTGAGAAAGGGAAAAAAAAGTCTAATTGTAGTAGTAACTGATTCTTTCAGCCTTTAGCCCCTGTCTCGTAAACCCATCTCTCTCATACAACCCACATATTCAAGCTGTCAACAAATCCTGTTGGATTTATGATCACAACATAGCTATAATTTGTCCTTTCCTTTTCGTCCTAACCACTACTACGCTGATGCAAGCATTAATCAATCAATTGTATTTTAGCTGATACTATTCTGATCCAAGCATTTATCAATTAATCAATCCATTGTATTTATTTCTATTCTGCCTTGACTACTACATCAGCCTCCTTGCTGACCTCCCTGCCTCCTTTCATTCATTCATTCATTCATTCAGTCATATTTATTGAGTGCTTACTGTGTGCAGAGCCCTGTACTAAGTGCTTGGAAAGTACAATTTGGTAACGTTAGGGACAATCCCTACCCAATAATGGGCTCACAGACTAGAAGGGGGAGACAGAAAACAAAACAAGTAGACAGGCATCAATGCCATCAAAATAGATAAATAGAATTATAGATATATATATACACACCATTAATAAAATAGAGTAATAAATATGTACAAATATACACAAATGCTGTGGGGAGGGGAAGGGGGTAGAGCAGAGCGAGGGAGTAGGGGCAATGGGGAGGGGAGGAGGAGCAGAGGAAAAGGAGGGGCTCAGTCTGGGAAGGCCTCCTGGAGGAGGTGAGCTCTCAGTAGGTCTTTGAAGATGGGAAGAGCGCTAGTTTGGTGGATGTGAGGTGGGAGGGCATTCCAGGCCAGAGGTAGGACATGGGCCAGGGGTCGACGTGGGCCAGGTGAGAACGAGGCCCAGTGAGGAAGTTAGTGGCAGAGGAGCGGGGTGTGCAGGCTGAGCTGTAGAAGGAGAGAAGGGAGGTGAGGTACCAGGGGGCGAGGTGATGGACAGCCTTGAAGCCCAGGGTGAGGAGTTTTTACTTCGTGCAAAGGTTGATGGGCAACCACTGGAGAGTTTTGAGGAGGGGAGTGACATGACCCTCCTCAGTGGAAAGAGCACGGGCTTGGGAGTCAGAGGTCATGGGTTCTAATCCCAGCTCTGCCACTTATCAGCTGTGTGACTTTGGGCAAGTTACTTAACTTCTCTGTGCCTCAGTTAACTTAGCTGGAAAATGGGGATTAAGACTGTGAGCCCCATGTGAGCCCAAATCCCCTCACTGACCTTCTGCCTCTGGCCTTGAATTCCCTCCCACTTCGTATCTGACAGAGCACAACTCTCCCACCTTCAAAACATTATTAAAAATCACTTTTCCTCAAGGAGACCTTCCTCAATTATGCCCTCATTCCCTCTCCCTTCTGCATTTCCTATGCCCTTGGATCTGTGTGCCCTTTAAGCATTTGATATTCACCCTTCCCTTAGTCCTACAGCACTTACATGCACATCCATAATTTATTAATATCTGTCTTTCCCTCTAGACTGTGAGCTCTTGGTGGGCAGGGAATCTGTCTATCAACTCTATTGAACTGCACTTTACCTAGTGCTTAGTATAGTGCTCTGTACACAGTAAGTGCTCAGTAAATACCAATGATTGTTGATGTCCAGTATGAGATTTCTTTTGTGAATTGAAGATGAAACTGAATTTTCTTGTGTTACTGAGTTGAAATTTAAAACCAATTTAATTATTCTTCAATATGATACAGGGCTAGCAATTGCTTTTTCAATTTTATTCTGCTTTTCACGTGCTATGGCAATTAAGATTCTAGCCAATAGAAATATCATTTTGAGGTTGTTTTCCTATATTTGACAATGATAATTTATAATTATAGTACTTGTTAAGCATTTACCTTATGCCTAACACTTTTCTAAGAGTTGGGGTAGATATAAGTTTTCGGGTTAGGCATTGTCCCCATCCCATATTGGGCTCACAGGCTAAGTAGGATGAAATAAGATTAAATCCCTATTTTATAGATGAGGTAACTGAGGCATGAGTAAGTTAAGTGACTTTCCCAATGTCACACAGCAGACACATGATGGAGCTTACATTTCTTACGTTATCACTCCCCAAAGCCTCAGAAATGTAACAAGGGTGGAGCACAACTCTTGATGCCAAACAATTTTTAAAAAGCAGCTCATATCTTGGGCTTTGTGAAAATAGCCGGAATCTGGGTTTGAACCCCACTCTGTCACTAGCCTGCTGTGTGAACTTGGGCAAGTCACAACCTCTCTGGGCCTCAGTCTCCCTATTTGTCAAGTGGGAATAGGGCCTCTGAACTCCCTACTTAGGCTGTGAACACTGTGTGGAACAGAGACTGTGCCTTAGAAGCAGCGTGGCTCAGTGGAAAGAGCCCAGGCTCCAGAATCAGAGGTCATGGGTTCAAATCCGGACTCCGCCACTTGTCAGCTGTGTGACTTTGGGCAAGTGACTTGACATCTTGGGCCTCAGTTCCCTCATCTGTAAAATGGGGATTAAGGCTGTGAGCCCCCCATGGGACAACCTGATCACCTTGTAATCTCCACAGCGCTTAGAATAGTGCTTTGCACATAGTCAGTGCTTAATAAATATTATTATTATTATTATTATTATTATTATTATTATTATTATCTGATTGTCTTGAATCAACCCAGAACTTAGCGACTGTGTGGCACTTAACAAGATCCAAATAATTATCATGATTATTATTAGTATCCTATTAAAGTATTGAAAAGCAATGCCATTTCTTGTTATTAACTATCATGTGTCCATCCCTGTAAAATATTCCCTGAGTTCAGGAGAAAGGCTTTGACCTACACTGTTCAGAAGTGTTTCTAGCATTTACTACTCATCACAGATAACAATTACGTCTCTCTTCAATCTGGTGTCAGGTCAAAGTTTAAGCAGCGAATACATGAATGCTAGATACACAAGATGTTAGGAGCATCTGGGAGCCGTTAGGTTATACCAGAGTAATATATAATTGAGCAAATGTTGAATATTATATTTATATATTGCTGTTTATCAATCCCTCACTCTTAAAAATCCTAAAGTATTTCTAATGGTATTGCAGCCAAAAGTTGCTGCTTTTATAAACTATTGTCTCAAAGACTTTTTCCTGAGATAAAACTTTAAATCGGTCCATTTGGCAAATTCTGTTTCAAAAATAAGGCTTTCAAATAATAATAATATTGGTATTTGTTAAGCACTTACTATGTGCAAAGCACTGTTCTAAGTGCTGGGGAGGTTACAAGGTGATCAGGTTTTCCTCCCGGGGTCTCACAGTCTTAATCCCCATTTTACAGATGAGTTAACTGAGGCACAGAGAAGTTAAGTGACTTGCCCAAAGTCACACAGCTGACAGTTGGCAGAGCTGGATTTGAACCCATGACCTCTGACTCCACAGCCTGTGCTCTTTCCATTGAGCCACACTGTTTCTCCTTATACACTTCCCAGGCCAGGGTGGGCATTCTGAATGGAGACAAAGGAAGAAAACCCTTCGGGATCCCTAATATGAGTCAGTTTAAATTAAGAAGTTTAGTTTATATTGTGCTTTCTGTCTGCTCTAAAGAAATTGAATTTTTGCTTCTAAGATTTCCAAAGGATAAAAATTTATGATTTCATTTTGTCTTTTAGCTTATATATATTTTTTTCAGGACAAAACTCAACTTCTGAATTTATTTTTCAAAGAAATGATGGAATAAATGACTTTCATGTGGGGTTGGGTTACTATGAGACTGACATGGTGAGATTTTTTTTTATCCTTTGAAATAGTTTTTGTGGTCTCAAGGATGCTCTCAAACTTACTCCCGCCTGGGAAAAAATACATTCCAAATCCCTCTCAGCTGCATTCTTTTAAGGAGAGTAAGAAGATTTAGACATATATGGTATTGAAACTCTTCTGCTACAGGATGTCTTTTCTTAGGACGGACTGCCCTGAATCCAGTTCTCATCAAATTGTCAGACCTGATTTCCTAAAAGTTAGCTGTGCAAAAATGTATGAGAGGCAAAAGACAAATGACATTTTTGAGACGAAAATAGCCCAGCCAATGAGGGAGGGAATACTTTTGGTATTTGTGCAATCAGCTATATTAACAAAGATAGTGCATGTGTCAGCAGTTTCTAACCAATCAACATCCATGCTGTCACTCTTCTCCCTACTCCTCTCTCTCTTCTGGGCTGATACACTCTCTCTCTCTCTCTCTCTCTCTCTCTCTCTCTCTCTCTCTCTCTCTCTCTCTCTCTCCCCTACCACCCCTTTGACCTCCCTGTCCCCCCACCCCTCCCATCACTTGACTGAGTTCTTTGAATAGTAGACCATGAAATGGCTACCATCACTGCTCACAAGAGGGTAATATGAGAATGGTGTACTTCATGCATCCCCCCTTCATTAAAAATGAACCAGAAGGCCATCAGAGATTTTAGAATTATTGCTTTTCATGAAAATTATTTAAACCTATTAAGAGAAGATGATGAAATAAAACCAAAGGAACAAGAAGGAAGAAAGTGGTTTACAATGATGCCGTCTTCTAATGTAGGTGTTAGGTCCAGAAGCAGAAGCGCTTTCCAACATCTGTTGGTATACTCCCTCGGCAGAATTTTTCCTACACTTCCCAGTCTTTTCCTGCTCCTGACCCAGACTGCTCTGGTCACTGAAAACACAACGCAACATTCAGTGAATTCACTATCTGAGGTTGCCAGTGGCACAGAGAATCTCCCTGTTGTGGTCCCTGTCACCAGATAAACCTTCTTTCTTCACCACCACCCCACATCAGCTTACTCCATTCCAACTCATCCTGTCCTCTTCCTCCAAAATCATCTCCACCTCCCTCACTTTAAAACTTGTTATTCCTCACTAACATCTCTTCTTTGTAATGCTTTAGGAAGACCCCACCTTCTCCTGCCTCACTCAGCTTCACCAATTTTCCAACCTCCTCAACCCCAAATCTACTCATGACTTCCCCACCCCCCAAATCCAAGTGAACTCTTTCTGTCCCTCTCACTGTTGCACTGATTTCTCCCAGCCCTGTCCCTTCATCCAGTGAATTTGGGGGGCAGGGATATAGGAGATTGAAGTGGAAGGGTGGGTTGAGTCTGGATAAAATAGGGGAAGCAAGGTAGGCAATAGGGACTGGGCCATTATGATGTGATTTAGGGCAGGAGGAAAGGAGGACAAGTTCTTTAAATGAAATTCAGGCCAATTTGGGGGTGAGGAGATGTTTGGGTGGGTAGGCTCTCCACAGCACCATAGGGGTGGAGGTACAGGACACTTTTGTATTTCAAGTTGGTGGGAAGGGGTTGGGTGGGGGAGAGTGATGTGGGTTGGCAGGAGGGCATGGTGTGTAAAGAAAAAAAATGGCTTAACCACAGCTTGATGGAAACAGGAATTTCTCTCTCTGTGACATTGGCACCAATTAGGTTAGTGGTCTGACTTGGTGCCATGCTAACATTTACTGGGGATTCAGGAGGGGATGGAGAAGAGAGAGTCCAGGGGAGTGGCAGGGGTAGGAATGACCACGCTCACCCATGAAGAGGAACCATCTTCTAGCCCCCAGAAGGACAAACAGACTGTGCTTTTCTTTTTAACATCTTGAAGATTAATATAATTGTGGAGTATGGGCTTCCCTAACCTACTCAGTAAAAAATTTTTGCTTCTTTAAATGGGTTCAAGCAATGGTGAAGAATAACCACAGTAACTACTGCTTTAAAAATATGACATTGGTGTTCTCTGGTGGTTTGTGAGGGACATGAATTCATTGTTGGATGTTTACCTGGATCAACAAGGAGATGAAGCTGTATTCAATATGGGTAACAACCAGTGCTTTTCATTGCTACAAGCTGTGGTTTTCTTACCTGTAATTTTAGAAACACGCCTGTAATTTTGGAAGCATTTTTCTTAAGTCATCCTGGCCTTCTTGGAATAAGAGGAAGAAATGTGAAAAATATTTGAAAATATTTGTTAAGCTTAAAACATTTTTAGCAGTTGCTTTTAAACATCAGGCAATCTGGAATGAGTGCCCTTTCCTAAGGAATTCATCATTTGTCTGAAATCTAAATCCTGTGAGAATAAAAGCTGTCTCTTAAACTCACACTATTAATCAAAAGGTGGGTTCAGTCTACATAATAAAAATTAAAGTTGGTGAATTACTGTAGTTCCTTTGAAACCAGATTAGTTTATGAGGTAAATCTGGTAGCATGATGAAATCTTATTACACAAATTACAGCAGATTTAAATGCCGCCGCATTACGTTCCTAGCTAAACCAGAACTAGGACAGGAAATGTGTAAGATGAAACTTCTCAAGCTCTTCTTAATTGAGCTGCTGTGAAGGACACAGATTCTTGAGGAGGGTTAGGAGATCCTCACTGGGGCAGCAAATGTATCTTATATGACCATTGACTGAAATAACAACTGCATTTATTGAGCGCTTCTATTTGCACTGGACTGAACAAATACCATAAAAAACAATGACAAAGAAAGCAGTACCAATTTAGCAGTCAGTACTGGTAAAAGGTTGATCCTTGTCCTGAAGAAAAATATGGTTTAATGATAATTTTGGATTAGGAAGAGAGGAGAGGAGAAGGAAGATCAGTTTCAGAATATTCTTTTCTCTTTTTGATTATATTTCCAATAAGTTAAATGGACCCTCTCCCATCTGACAGTGATGTACCTACTTTTCACTGCCCCTCACCCCTAATCCTTCCTCCTTTACAGCCCTTCTGGCCTTAGTCTGAATCTCCATTTGGGACTAGCAGCAATTGTGGGATGGCAGGGGCGTATCTAGGAAAACCATGAGCCTCGCGGTGTCAGTGACATGTCACATGTTGCCTTGTGATGACATTAAATATGCTTCATCCCAAATGTGTCATTGCACTGCAAAGAACCTCTCTACCCAAAGCAGCGGTGGAAGAGGGACTTGCTTTCAGCTGTCTCAGTTCTCTGCCTATGTCCATCTGGATTGTTGGGATTTTTCTGAAGGGTTAATACGGGGAGCGGGAACTGGAAGGAGCCTGGCTCCTTGAGAGGGAGACGGGAAGGCTGTGAAATTACCAAGTCACATTTCATCGGTCGATTTATTTCTTTGTTTATCAACCATCTCTGTACGCTTGTTGTAGGCAGGGAACGTGTCTGCTAAATCGTTATATTATACTCTCCCAAGTGCTCCACACGGAATAAGCGCTCAATAAATGTGATTGATTGATCTCACTGTTTACAGAGTGTGGTACTAACACTGGGGAGGGTACAATACAATAGAGTTTGCAGTCACTATCCCTGCTCCCCAGAAGTTTTCAGCCTAGTAGGTGCTGTGCCTCTCTTCCTCCCACCTCCCTCTCTGAATTTGGAAGGAGGAGGAATCTGTCGTGGAAGCAGTGGTGAGTGGGAGGGTGAGAAACTGTAAACAAAGAACTCCTGGGGAGAAGGGAACCAGTTTTCACTGAGGACTACTGAATAGTCACTATTCAGTAAAGTAAGTTCTTGGTTTGAAACTCTCATGGCTAATGGACACTCCGTAATGATCTCCTACATCTCAAAGGACACAAGCTTTTTATCTTGGAAACCTCTTTCCTAGGGGCTATTTTAATGATTTTCTTTAAAAAAGAGAAGACTGTGTTGTCTGTGAGGGATGGAATAAAGAAGACTTCCAAAAGTGAACCATCTCTATGTTTCTGCTTCCCATCCCCTGCAGCTTTACCCAGACTCCATCCTCTTCAGTAATTATTAAATGTCATGATATTGCATTTTTTTAATCTACTACTTGGGGTCCCCTTAACAATAATAATATTCAAGTTTGTTTAGCCATATAGAAATCAGAAAAGTACCTCCAACAAGCTTTTGTAGTCCCCCAGGGGTTGTATAAGCCCATCAGCCATCTCTAGTCTTTTATGTATCCTTATTTACAGCTATCTTGAGCACTTGGGTATATATGTTTATTCATCTATTTTTCTTTTTTTTTAACTGCAGTGCAGGGTTCAGATGAGAGAAAATCACTGTTTCTCCCAAGTAAACCTTCTTAGTCCCTGTCCTTTACTCTCACCTCTCCCATTTCTTATTGCTCCCCTTATCCCCTGACTGGAATCCCTTCTCCCTCAAATTCTCCCAACCACAGCTCTCTCAGTCCCTACCTTCAAACCGTTCAAAAAATACACACTCCCTTTCCATGGCTCCTGGTACTTAAATAGCAGCAGTAAATGGTATTTATATGGGGGCGGGGTGCCCAGGGGAAGAGGGGAAGGGGGGTTCTCTGGAGTGTGCCTGGAGGCAGGGATGACATTCAACAGCCCTTAGGACTGCAGTGTCTGGGAGATTTGAGTCATGACAGAAATTCTTAGAGCAGTAAAGTAGCATTGAAGGGGCAGAACTTCCAGAATTCCAGCTGGCCTTTTCGAGTCTGAGTCCTGGGGCTTAAACCCCATGATCCCTTGTGATATTCCAGCCTAAGGGAAGCGTGAGGAGAGAAGGATGATTGACAGTCAGAGAGGCTGGATTTTGAAGGGACAGACAGGAAGTCTGGAGCTCGAGAAAGTTCAGGGCTATTTTTTCAGGAAAGAAATTCAGGCAAATGCTCTGGGAAGTCCACCGAGTAAATGCAATTACTTTGATGCTGCTGACCTTTTGGTTGTCCTCATCCTGGCTCACCCTCACGGAATGTACGGGAAGGTCAATCCCAGCCCCCTTGACCTGGGAGACATTCAGGTCCAGGCTAGAGTGAAACTAGAAGCACGGATAAGGATGGATTTCACTACTGTCTAGAGAAACCCGTTAAGTTCAGTCTGAACCATTCTGGAATGGACCCAGAGGCCTTTGGGCTTTTGATTCTGTACCGGGGCAATGTAGAGAGAGGGAAGACATTCCGTACCAGAGGAGAGGTCAGCAGCGATATAGATGAGCTTGAATTACAGTGACTTGGTTGGCATTAGAGGGGAGAAGTGTGCCGGCTGGGTTGTAGTAGGAGGGGTAAGGTGATTGACTGTTTTAAAGCTGATGGTTTAGGAGTTGGCTTGATGAGGAGAAAGATGGAGGTTCTTGAGGAGTGGGGAAACATGGACTGATGTTTTTTAGAAAAATGATCCAGACAACAGAGTGATGTATGGCCTGGAGTGGGGAGAGACAGGAGGCAGGGAGGTCAGCAAGGAAGCTGATGTAGTAGTCAAGGCTGGATAGAAATAAATACAATTGATTGATTAATTGATAAATGCTTGGATCAGTGTAAAAGCAGTTAAAATAAGTACAATTGACTGATTGATAAATGCTTGGATCAGCGTGGTAGCAGTTTGAATGGAGAGAAAAGGGCTATAAACTTCTCTTCTAGATTCCAAGATCCTCAAGGGCAGGAATTATATTTATCAATGTACCGTATTATCCCAAGGGCTTAGTACAGTACTCTGCACACAATATGTGCTCAATAAATATCACCAATCAGTTGATTGATTGATCATAAATTATAATCTCTACATCAATAATACACATACCCCTGCCATGATCACATTTTCAAGGACTATAATCCTTGCTGTATGCCTTGACAAATCCCTTTGTTCATGCCAAACCCTTGTCCCAGTACTCTCCCCTGTCTGACCTTTGGTCTTTATGTGACAGGAAAATATATGTGATCTTAAAACTGATATGAGTACTACTGAAATAGAATTATATGTGTTATAAAGTACTGTATTTGTTCTATTAATTCCTCTAAGAATTCACTAGTTTCATAGTACATAAATCTGATTAAAGAATAGCATGAAGCTTCAAATTTGCTTTTGGATCTCCAGTTTAACTGACAAATGTTGGGAAACTGATATAGCTACCTAATGCCCTCATTATAAGGTCTGCAGAAGTGTACTATATTTTATTTAAAATTAGCTTTTTTGAGGATAGTAAAATACAGACTGGTGATTTGAGGAATTTTAAGATTTTTTTTTTTTTTTAAATAGTCCCCACTGTTTGGAGAGAGCCATTTTGGTCCAAGAGACAGCTCAAACTGGGGGAAAAAGAACAGGATTCTCCTGACTGGGTAGCTCTGCCTGAGAGCATGAGGCCTCTTGTTCTAGCCCCAATCAATCAATCAACAGTATTTATTGAGTGCTTACTGTGTGCAGAGCAACTACACTAAGCGCTTGGGAGAGTATGCTACAATGGAGTTGGTAGACACATTCCCTGCCCGTAAAGAGGTTAGAGTACAGAGGAGGAGACAGATATTAAAATGAATAGACAAATTATTGATATTTGCATAAGTGCTGTGGGGCTGAGGGTGGGATGAACATTAAGTGCTGAAAGGGGTCAGATCCAAGTGCGTAGGTGTTGTCTGTCTCCCCCTTCTAGACTGTGAGCCCATTGTCGGGTAGGGACCGTCTCTATATGTTGCTGACTTGTACTTCCCAAGCTCTTAGTACAGTGCTCTGCACACAGTGAGCACTCAATAAATACGATTGAATGAATGAATAGGTGGCACAGAAGTGAGAGAGGAGGGGGAAAGAGGGCTTAATCAGGGAAGGCCTCTTAGAGGAGGCCTGTGTCAGAACCACAGAATATTTTAAATAATAATAATAATGTTGGTATTTGTTAAGCGCTTACTATGTGCCAAGCACTATTCTAAGCGCTGGGGTAGATACAAGGTAATCAGGTTGTCCCACGTGGGGCTCGCAGTCTTAATCCCTATTTTACAGATGAGGTAACTGAGGCACAGAGAAATTAAGTGATTTGCCCAAAGTCACACAGCTGACAAGTAGCAGAGCTGGGATTAGAACCCATGACCTCTGACTCCCAAGCCCGTGCTCTTTCCACTAAGCCACGCTGCTTCTCTATAAATGATTTTTAAAGGATGTCTTTATTCCTTGGGCAATTCTTTCAGTATCAGACTGATGGGGGAGTATTGTGTTTTAATAGTTATTAATGCTTCTGGGATGATTTCTTTTACTTAGTAAGAGCTTTTTAAGAGAAATAGGGAATTGCCATAATTGGAGTGGTTTAAGGCTAAGTAAGACAAACGCTAGCAGATGTATGGAAAGGCATTATGCTATTACATGAAGTGACTGAGTTTTTCTATTAATGTCTGAATCTACTACCTATTTTCAATATCCTTTAGTTAATACATCCCTTAGAATTTACCATGTTAAATTCCTCCTATTTAATTACTTCTTCCAAAATACTATCAGAAATGGAGTAACAGAGGAATATCGAATTGCTGAACTTGGAGTCAATTCTAATGGATTAAAATGTTACAGAGGCATAGTATAGCCTGTTAAAGTCTATAAATGCTGAGGCTTTTATTAAAGCAGAGGTACTTGTTTCCAAAGCAACAGGCATTGATCAGGTGCCACAACATTTGGCTATAATTATTACATTTCTGTACTATCAGTTGATTAATCCTTAAATGATCAGTCTTTGTTCCCTAAAGTGATCAGTGGGGCAGAATGATGCCCTAGAGAAGCAGTGTGGCTTAGTGAAAAGAGCACAGCAGCAGGAGTAAGGAGACCAAGATTTTCCACTTTCCTGCTGCGTGTCATGGGAGAGTCACTTTATTTCTCTGGGCTTCAGTTATGAGAAGCAGCGTGGCTCAATGGAAAGAGCCCGGGCTTTGAAGTCAGAGGTCAGGGGTTCAAATCCCGGCTCCACCAACTGTCAGCTGTGTGACTTTGGGCAAGTCACTTAACTTCTCTGGGCCTCAGTGACCTCATCTGTAAAATGGGGATTAAGACTGTGAGCCCCCCCGTGGGACAACCTGATCACCTTGTAACCTCCCCAGTGCTTAGAACAGGCTTTGCACATAGTAAGTGCTTAATAAATGCCATCATCATCATCATCATCATTTATAAAAATGGGGACAGGGACTGTCTTATCTGTCACTGTATCTACCCCAGAGTTTAGCACAGTGTTTGGCCCATACTAATTGCTTAACAAATACTCTAATTATTGTTATTATTAAATTGTTGCTGTAGGAACTGACTCATCATTTTCCCTCTCTTTCATTTGAGACAAAGTGAAATGAAAGGTTTTCAGTACAGTAGTTGGTGCTCAGTAAGTGTTGATGGTGGTGATAATGGTGCCATTAGAGGTGGGAAATAGTCTCCTCATCTTTTTGATCTAGGCAAGTTCCAGATTTGGGAAGGAAGGAACGAATTGTTTATCAATTTCCTGAGAGGGGAAGGAGTAAATAAATCTGAAACAGTATGGGTTTTGTTACAACAGAATTGAGGGAATGTTGGTTTGCCTCAAACTGCATCTACAGACACAAATCATTCATATTCTAAAATACACTTTATTAAGAAGGGTTTGTTTTATTTGTAACTAAAATAGCTCCATACTTTAAACTGCCTTAAGCTTCTATTATCTGGACAATCAATCAATCAATGGTATTTATTGAGCACTTATTGCATGCAGAACATTATACCAAGAGCTTGGGAGAGTACAGTATGACAGAGTTGATAGACACATTCCCTACCTACAACGAGTTAACAGCCTAAAGGGATAATTTTGTGGAAGTCATTTTTGTCATTTGGTCCCCAGAGATGTCTCTTGGGATAAGGCGAGACTGACATCATGGCATATTGCAAAATGCCAGTATTTTGGAATAGTGTGAAGCAAGACTGCTGAAAATGTTCACACTATCTCAGAAGGAAATAAATCATGTACAATTTTACTAGTGTTCCAGTAGTAAGGCCACTATATCCATTAGACAAATTAAATATTTGTCTTGGGCCAGTTGCCCATGATGGGGGCCTTGGTGGCCAATAATAGGGATAACTGCAACTGTCAAGTGGCCCACCATGAAGCAGCATGGTTCAGTGGTTAGAGCACGGGCTTTGGAATCAGAGATCATAGGTTCAAATCCTGGCTCTGCCACTTGTCAGCTGTGTGACTTTAGGCAAGTCACAACTTCCCTGGGCCTCAGTTACCTCATCTGTAAAATGGGGATTAAAACTGTGAGCCCCCTGTGGGACAACCTGACTACCTTGTAACCTCCCCAACACTTAGACCAGTGCTTTGCACATAGTAAGTGCTTAATAAATGCCATCATTATTGTTATTATTATGGCCCAATCACAGTCCCCTCTCCTTGCTGACTTAGCATCATCTGCCCCATTGGAATATAAACTGAGAAATTCATGGAGCGAAGGGTTTCTTCCTGCCTTCTGGAGTTGGCAGGGCAAAATGTGGACTGTGGCCGGGTGATATCATATCCATGTGAGGGTCACCAGAGTCCTACTCTGGCTCTCTATTCCTAGAGAGCTCAAGGGAGATGAGAATAGCCCTCATGGAGTCTTATACTAGTTCTCTTCATTCTTTATCAGTACCAACAACTTTGAGCACCTACACAGTGAAGAGATTGTACAGTGGTATGACAGCAGGCCAGACACTTATTCTGTGTCACCCATTCACTGGTGTTTCTGCCTGGTGATGAGATAACTCTATCTGATCTCCCTATGGCAGCCTTTAAAATTATTTCCCTGTAGCTTCCATCTTCCTCCCCAACATCCCTGAGTCTATCAGTCCCAGGGCCTTGAATTCAGAGACACAGGAAGTGGGGAGCACAGGAACTAAGGGAACTGGAAAACAATTTTAAATATCACTTTAAAGAGAGACATAAAATTTAAAGAGAAGCTAGGGTGGTGGTGGTTCACTCATTCAATCGTATTTATTGAGCACTTTCTGTGTGCAGAACATTGTACTAAGCACTTAGAAAGTACAATGCAACAATAAAGAGAGATAATTGCTGCCCAAACAGGCTTACAGTCTGGAGTGTGGGGAGACAGACATCAATACAAGTAAACAGACATCAATACAAATAAACAGAATTATAGATATATACATAAGTGCTATGGGGTGGGGAGGGCATGAGGAGAACAAAGGGAGAGAGTGACCCAGAAGGGAGGGGGAGCTGAAGAAAAGCCAAAGATCCTGCTTGTGGGTTATCTGATGTTTAGGTGAAGCTGTTCCAGGCATTTACTCAACTCTCTCCTCAAACTTCTTGCCCCTGGCCTCTGCCTTCTCTTTCCCCTAGGGACAGGGCCACATACTTCATCGACGAAATTGAAGCAATCTGGAGTGATCTACTGAAAATCTCCCCTTCTCCTCTCCAATGCCCCCCTCCTCCTCCGCCTTCTTCGAATATCCCTATATTACCTGCAGTATCCCTCCTCTCTAAATCTACCCACTCCACCTGTAATTCTGATCCCTGACTTCATAATTTATCAAAACATCTTTCTTGAAGAAACTGCCATCTTCAACCGTTCACTTTACAACGGCTTCTTCCCCACTGTTTTCGAACATGACTACATATCCACTCTCCTAAAAAAACCCCAAAACTTCCACTGACCCCACAGCTCCCTCCAGTTATCACCCCATCTCCCTCTTACCACTCCTCTACAAACTTCCTGAGAGAGTTGGTTGCACCTGCTGTCTCCACATACTCTCCTTCAATTCTCTCCTTGGTTCTCTTCCAATCTGGCTCTGCCCGCTTCACTTCACAGGAACAGCCCTCTCTAAAGTAACTAGCGATCTTCTTCTCACCAAATCTGAAGACCTCCACTTTATCCTAATTCTTTTAGACTGTTCATCTGCCTTTAACACTGCAGACCACCCCCTTCTCTTTGAAACTTTATCCAACCTTGGCTTCACTGACTTTGTCCTTTCTTGGTTCTCCTCCTATCTCTCTGACCACTCTTTAAACGCTTTTGCAGGCTCTTCCTCTGCCTCCCACCGTCTGACAATGGGGGTCCCTCGAGTCTTAGTTTTAAGTCCCCTTTCATTCTCCATCTACCCCCACTCCCTTGGAGAACTCATTAGAGAAGGAGGATGGCATAGTGGACAGAGCACAGCCCCGAGACTCAGAAGGTAATGGGATCTAATGCTGGCTCTGCCGCTTGTCTGCTTTGTGACCAAGGGCAAGTCACTTAACTTCTCTGTGCCTCAGTTACCTCATCTGTACAATGGGGATTGAGACAGGGGGTCTGTCCAACCCGATTTGCTTTTATTTACCTCAATGCTTAGTACAGAGCCTGTTACATAGAAAGCTCTTAGCAAATATCATAATAATTATTATTATTTTTCACTACTATGACTTCAACTACCATCTCTGTGAGGATGATTCATTCCTAAATTTACATCTCCAGACCTGACCTTTCTCCTTCTCTGCAGACTCACATTTCTTTCTGCCTTCAAGACATCTCTACCTATATGTCCCACTGACACCTCACACTTTACATATCCAAAACAGAACTCCTTACCCTCACAGCCAAACCCTGTTCTCCTCTGTCTTTCCCATCACTGTAGACAATACTACTACCCTCCCTATTTCTTGAGCCGGTAGCCTTGTCATTTTCCTCAACTTGTCTCTTTCACTCAACACACATATTCAATCTGTTGCCAAATCCTGTCAGTTTTACCTTCATAACACTGCTAAAATCCACCCTCTTCTCTCCATCCAAACTGCAGCCACACTGTCTAGGAATGACTCTCAAAGGAGGTGGTTCTTTAGAAGGACTCTGAAGAATGGGAGAGATGTGGTTTGGCGAAACTGAGAGGTGATCAGGCGGAAATTCATGAGCGATGGTTAGGATTTGAGTCCCTATCCCAGCCCTAGTAGATAAAGTGGAGCAGACATTGCCCACCTCAAATGGCTTCATAGGACTGGCAGATGTCAGTCAGAGGGGATGCAGCTCATTAGTGGGTCTTAAAGTAAGACCCTTAAAGTAAGACCACTTTCTGCTTGGTGAAGAAAGTCCAGATGTGCTGTCCAGGCACATCCGTAATCCAATCAAACACCTCTTATACAAATAACACCCCTGTCATGTACTGGTTTTCTCTCAGTTTCTTCACTTAACTTGTTTCACTTTCCTACACAGATTTGTTTTCCAGTCCCTCTTGTGTTTTCCTTTGCTTTTAAGTTATTCTCTCCGCCTCTTCTTCCTTTGTCTTTTTGCTATTCTTCTGTAACATTTCTAGGAAAGCAATTCGGGTGATTTCCTCAAAGAGCATTCTCAATTAGAAGTGAGACACTTTTATAAATAAGTATGTTTGTTATTGAAAATAATACCTACAGGTTTTTCAGAATTTGTATAGAGAATCCTTAGCTCTTTTTTTCCCTCAAATATTCATCTGTGGTCTTTTAATAATTGAGAATTACAGATATAAAGACATTGGAAAGATAATGATCTTTCCATTTGAAAATAATTTCATCCTGGCATCTCATTGCTTTTATCTATGATGACCGCCTTGTCAGAGCTTCAGTGTAGTGTTATCTAGGGGAGAAACCAACCATATGAAATCATTTCAGCAGGGATCCTTTCTTTCAAGTTGATTTCTGGAAGAATAAATTGTTGACAGGAGTCCTTGGCATTAAGAACAACTGAAGAACTTGGTCCTAAACACAAGAAGGGGCCTGAGAGACCTAAATAACTGGTTTGCTTGAAAGAATGACTTTCTCTGGCTGGGAGTCTGGAGTGGCTGGGCTCTTCTTTCTTCTTTCTCAGCAGTCTCCAACTATTTCAGTACTTCTTTTCCCTAGCAGGGCTGAGCAGAGTTGGAAAACAACCCTACAGCACTTATGTGCATATCTGTAACTTTATTTATTTGTATTGATGTCTGTCTCCCCGATTCTAGACTGTGAGTTTGTTGTGAGCAGGAACTCTCACTCTTTATTGTTGCATTGTACTTTCTCAAGCACTTAGTGCAGTGTTCTGAGCACAGCAAGCATGTAATAAATATGATTGAATAAATTAATCAGGCAGTCTGTATTTGTTTTTATTATTGAAAAGGTGGAAAGAGGGGAAGCTAAATATTGATGGTAACAGGATAGGCACAGAGTTTCAGGAGACTCTCTTCACCCTTATTTTTTCTCTTTCTAATATCAACCTATTCATTGTGCATTGCTTTCAACTCTTTCTCCACGGACCCTCTGCTCACACCTTTCCTCCTTTTTAGATCTGTCACTCCCTTTGTACCTAACAAGCAGTACTCTTCCCATCTTCAAATATCTTCAAGTATTATCTCCTTCAGGAAGCTTTCCTTGATAGATCTACCATTTTCCCATTCTATTTTCCTTCCCTACTGTGTCCTATGCTCTTGAGCCATTACCCCCAAACACTTAGGTGTTAACCTAGAGAAACAGCATGGCTCAGTGGCAAGAGCCCGGGCTTTGGAGTCAGAGACCATGGGTTGTCAGCTGTGTGACTTTGGGCAAGTCAATTCACTTCTCTGGGCCTCAGTTCCCTCATCTGTAAAAGGGAGATGAAGACTGTGAGCCCCCAGAGGGACAGCCTGATCACCTTGTAACCTCCCCAGTGCTTAGAACAGTGCTTTGCAGTAAGTGCTTAATAAATACCGTTATTATTATTATTATTATTATTATTATTATTATTATAACCTCCCCTCCACAACGTTTAAATATCCCTATTCTGAAATTCCTTCCCTACCTGTCATTTACTTCAATATCTATCATCTCTCCTAGAGTGTAAGTCCCCTGAGGTAGGGATCATGTCTACTTCATTGTACTCTCTCAATGGCTTAGCCAAGTACTCTGCATTCAGTAGGAACTCAATAAATACCACTTATTGATTGATTGACTTCATTTAATCTCAGGTAGGAAGGAAGATAGAGAGGAGACATGAACAAAATCTCCCTAATTTTCATTATAATAATCATCAACTGCACCAGCATTAATTGAGCACTTGCTATGCTCTTGTCAAATGTCTGCAGGGTGAACATGGAATTGTTAATGAAATCCTACACAGGATTTGGGGGATCCCAATTAATCCATCAATGATATTTATTGAGAATTTACTGTGTGCAGAGCACTGTACCAAATGCTTGGGAGAGTACAGTATAACAGAGTTGATTGACACATTCCATCCCATTGTAACTAGAAAGTGGTAAGTTAAGACAAACAAAAGGAAAAACATCAGCACACAGAGAATCGTAAATCTGTGAATTTTTTTATCCCAGGAAGTAATGCACAAAGAAATTATCAAGGAATTAAATATAAAGGCTGGAATAAATGTATAGATGATTAGTTCATAATGAGTCATTAGATGGGTAAGTTAGGAGTGTTAACATATCCATGAGGTTGAATATCAGGTAGGGCAGGCATCATGTTTTTCTTGCCAACATCCTTTGGTGCAATTGTCAGAGGCAGAAGGGTCTGATGCAAGATTGTAGTGCTTATGTTCTAAAAGAAAGTAGCTCAGAATGAATAATAGATTCTGAAAAGTAAACACCTTTCGCAATGCCCAAGTGCAACAAAAAGTTACTGATAATTAAGTCTTTGTTAAATGCATTGAAAATAAAATCTAATTTCAGACTAAAACTTGCTTCCCTATGAGGGAGAAGGGAGGGTGAATACAGAAACATCTTAAGAGAATTGGCACATTCTTCAAGAAGTCGGGAGTGCGAAGTTATCTATAAATTTGTGTTGGTGAATTTTTGCCACATATATTTACCGTTGACAAAAATCTACTGTGGATTATTTAGCTGGTATTTGGTGCAATTGAGGTCTTGACTGTGTTTTTGGTGTGTTTAGCAAATAGCTGAGGCTTTCAAATTGAAAGATTGTTGATGCTATTTAACCCAGACTCACTTTGCTCACTATGACCCATCACACACTGGAATATTAGGCTTCTGTTTTTAGACCTTAATAGTGACTTTGAGCAGTGGTGGGATGAGGTGAAAATATATTTATGTTTCTGAGCTGTGGCTGTTATTGCTAAACCTGTGTGGCTGAATGAGGGAATGCTTTTTTCCCTGTCTTTATCTTCTGGGTCATAACTGTTCTGTCACTTTTAGAATGGAGACTTGATTTAAGGAAAGTCTGACTAGATGGGCCAGTATATTTGCTCGCTGGAGGGAGGTTTGGACTCATAGCCAAGTACTGGTGAGCAAAGGAGACATTTTGTAGTATCAGTTAAAATATTGAGTCTGTCTACCATTTCTAAGGTAAACTGGCTAGTATTCATTCCAAGGAGTGCGTTTTTTCTCCTTTGATATGGCTTGTTTAATATCTGAGGCAGTGGTATTTTTTGGAGATGATAATGAATGGTAATATGGTAATGTATAAGTTTGTATATATGATATATATATATATAAGGAGGAAGCCTTGAAAGTCCGGGGACATTCTGTCTTATGGATATGTTCAGTGTCACAATGCCAAATAACACAAAAGGCCATTTGTGGTCATTGGTAGAAGGGGTATTTTGAGAGAAGGATTTGGCTTTCAGATGCTTTGCTTTAGTTCTATGAAGGCAGTAGAATAAACGGCAACCAAATGACTCCGATCTGGGCAAATGTTTTAATTGCCTGTGTATCCATCATCAATAAAAGAAGAAATCAGACTCAATATTTAATTAAATGGTATTTTGTGGAGTTTGTGTGTGTGTGTGTGTGTGTGTGTAGTCACTCATTAGCCTTCACATTTATACATAATGCACTTGTTCCCCTGGAGATTGCCATACCATTTATAGAAGGAAACCTAGATGTAGATACACACAAAGTACAATGGACACTTTAGCAAAATACAGTGGTACTACTCAAACATTTTAATGGCTTTATCAAACCTCCCAGGTGGCCAACCCAGCGAGGCTAATGAGTCTTTGGGATCTACACTGGATTTTCCTGGCTATTTTGTTGCCAATGGACTGCGGTTCCCAAGTAAATGATCCTTTGGTCGAGGATTTTCTCTGGATCATTCATTTGTTCATTCAGTCATATTTATCCTGCAGACTGGCAGAACGCTGATCTCTCACTGGTCTTTTTAGTGTGTCAAAAAACCCACGTTGTGCACTGGAAGTAGACAATAATAATAACAATAATAATGATAATAATTGTGGTATTTAAGTGCTTATTATTATGCCATGCGCTGTACTAAGTGATGGAGTGGATGCAAGCAAATCAGATTGGACACATTCCCTGTCCCACATGGGGCTTACAGTCCCCATTTTACAGATGAGGTAACAGGCACAGAGAAGTGAAATCACTTGTCCAAGATCACACAGCAGACAAGTGCAGAGCCGGAATTAGAACCCAAGTCCTTCTGACTCCCAGGCCCATGGTCTATCAATCAATCAATCATATTTATTGAGCACTTTAGAGTACTGTACTAAACGCTTAAGAGAGTACGATATAATAGAGTTGGTAGAAAAGTTCCCTGTCAAAAATGAGCGGACAGTCTAGAGGGTGAGACACACATTAATGTAAAGGAAAAAAGTGTGGACATATACATAAGTGCTGTAGGGCTGAGGGAGAGATAAAGGGAGCAAATCCAAGTGCAAGGGCATTGCAGAAGAGAATTGGAGAAGAGGAAATAAAGGCTTAGTTAGGGATGGCCTCTTGAAGGAGATGTGTTTTTAATAATGCTTTGAAAGTGGGGAGAGTTATATTGTCCGTTGGATATGAAGAGGGAGGCTGTTCCAGGCCAGAGTCAGGACATAAGTGAGAGTTCAGCAGTGAGATAGATAAGACTGAGGTGCAGTGAGTAGGTTGGCATTAGAGGAGCCCTCTGTATAGGCTGGGTTGTAATTGGAAATCAGGGAGGTTAGGTAGTAGGACAAGGTGATTGAGTGATTTAAAGCCAATGGTAAGAAGTTTGTTTGTCATATTCAAAACCAAAGCCCTGGCACTAGACATGTCCACTACATGTCCAACCCTGACTTCTCTCCTGCCCTGCAATCTCACATTTCCTCCTGCCTTCAAGGCATATCTACTTGAATGTCCTGCCCACACCTCAAAATGAACATGTCCATACTTAAACTCTTTATCTTCCCACCCAAACCCTGTCCTCCCTCTGTCTTTACCATAACTATAGACAACACCCCTATTTGCCCTATCTCACAAGCCTGTAATCTTGGGGTTGTTCTCGTCTCATCTTTTTCATTCCAATTCACCAATCAATCAGTCACATTTATTGGGTCCTTACTATGTACAGAGCACTGTACTACATGTTTGAGAGAGTATAATACAACAGAATTAGCAGGCATGTTTCCTGCCCATTGCAAGCTTATAGTCCAGAGGGGAAGACAGAGAGTGATATGAATAAATTCAATCTGTCATCAAATCCTGTTGGTTCTTCCTTCACAACAATGCTAAAATCCACCCTTTCCTCTCCATCCAAACTGCTTCCATGCTGATCCAAACATTTATCCTACCCTGCCTTGATTACTGCATGAGTCTCCTCACTGGCTTCCCAGCCTCCTGTCTTTCCCCACTTCAATCCATACTTCACTCTGTTAATGGATCATTTTTCTACAAAAATGTTCAGTCCATGTTTCCCTATTCACCAAGAACCTCCATCTCTGCATCAAACATCTCCTCCAAGTGGAAGAGGTCACATCTCCTCCAAGAGGCCTTCTCTGATTAAGCCCTCTTTTCCTCAGCTTGCTTTCTCTTCCATGTTGACTGTGCACTTGGACCTGTTACCTTTGTACATTGATATTTGCTTCACCTACAACCCTGCAGCACTTATGTACATATTTTTAAATTATATATTATTAATTACCTATTTAATACCTAGTATACTGCTCTGCACGTAGTAAGTGCTCAATAAAGAGCATTGATTGATTGATTTGATTGACTGACAAAACCTATCCATCTGTATTTTAGGATTAATATGCTAGACTGAAGTCTGTCCCCTAGATTCCCTTTCTGGATTACTATTTAAATTTGGTGTGGTAACCTGCAACACCAGGCACGGATAAAATACATTTCTGGTACTTGAAAGGATTAGGGCTTTGGGTCAATCCATATAGACATGGTTCATGCCTTATCTTGTCGGGATTTCAGGAGCAATCAATCAGTCAATCAATGGTATTTATTGAGCACTTATTACATGCAGAACACTGCATTAAGGTCTTGGGAGAGGACAATACAACAGAGTTAACAGACATGTTACCTGCCCACAACAAGTTTACAATCTAGAGTAACCTAGCATCTGATCAGCAGATAACATATCAAAGAGCAGTCGAGTTTAGGTTCCAGTCCTTTTGAATTCAGGGTCCGTAGTCACTATGTGAACATATGATCACTTAACCCACAGCATACACTGAGGCTCTAGCAAATACAAATCAATCAATCAATCAATCGTATTTATTGAGCACTTACTGTGTGCAGAGCACTGTACTAAGCACTTGGGAAGTACAAGTTGGCAACATATAGAGATGGTCTTTACCCAACAGTGGGCTCACAGTCTAGAAGGGGGAGACAGAGAACAAAACAAAACGTATTAACAAAATAAAATTAACAGAATAGATATGTACAAGTAAAATAAATAGAGTAATAAATACGAACAAACATATATACAATATGAACAAACATATATACAATACGAACAAACGTATACAAATACCAAAAGAAACTGTCCATTTGTCTTTACCTTGAAGGATTGACATTATATTAGGATTGACATTTATCTTAGGCTAAGGAAAGAAATCAATGTTTTTCCATTTATTCCACTATCCTTTAAGCAAGTGGGTTTTACTGGAGTGACCTGACCTATTTAAAGCAGTCCCACTGAGTAGAGCTTGTTCACTCAGCCATAGTAAGAATATGATGAGTAGCAGTGATCTAGCATAAATAGGCCAGGACTTGTGAACCTGTGAGCAGGGACAATAAACACGAGTTTTAAAGCTTGTAGGCTTGGATGAGAAGCAGTGAGGCTCAGTGGAAAGAGCACGGGCTTGGGAGTCAGAGGTCATGAGTTCTAATTCCGGCTCCGCCACTTGTCAGCTGTGTGACTTTGGGAAAGTCACTTCACTTCTCTGGGCCTCATTTACCTCATCTGTAAAACGGGGATTAAGACTGTGAGCCCTATCCCCCAAGCGTTTAGGACAGTATTTGGCACATAGTAAGTGCTTAACAAATGCCATTCTTAATTACTTAATTAATGGCCTTGGAAGAGAGAAATTGCTCGACATTCTATACAGATGTGACTTGGCTTGAAGACAGCATCTGAGTGAGCTGCTAACAGGCCGTGTCTTCAGATTCACAATGGTGTCACCAAGCGTTCTCACCACTTAAAATTAATAGTTCAGGCTTTCTGCTGTAAAGGTTGAAACTCTCCACCCATAGTTTTGGAAACAAGTGGTCGTAAATTCCTTTTAGGTTGTAATCTAGACTGTAAACTCATTGTGGGCAGGGACTGTGTCTGTTTATATTGTTATATTGAACTCTCCCAAATACTTAGTACAGTGCTCTGCACATAGTAAGTGCTCACTTGATTGACTGATTAATCTCTGCAAGGGCAGGAAACACTTTTCACTTGGCCAAGCTCCTCTAAAGTGTTCTGTATTCAGTGGACCTCAGCAGATGTTATTGATGATTTATGGTGATTCAATTTCTGGTTAGAAGGCATTACTATTTTTCTCATGGTGTTTTTAAGCAACTACTCTGTGCCACACACTGTATTAAGAGCTGGGGTATATATAATAGTGTCGGGGAAGACATAACACAATCAGGTAGGAAATATCCTTGTCCCATATGGAGCTCACAGTCTAAGATGGGGAGAAAACAGACATTTCATCCCCATTTTACAGATGAGGAAACTGAGGCACAGAGAAGTTAAGTGAATTGCTCAAGTCACACATCAGGGAAGTGGTGGAACTAGGATTAGAGCCCAGGTCTTTTCATTCCCAGATCTGGGATCTTTCCACTAAACCACACTGCTTGCCTTTAACTCAGTATTTTCCAGGGTCCCAAATTATGTCCTTGGGTATAGAATCAATAACTTTCTTTTTTAACCTCTTATTTTCTCTATTGTAGTTCTGACTACCAAAATCATTTCATGGATCTATAAAACCTGAAGCCTGATTAGAGGGTAATTTTGCTGTCTGCCCTGTTTCTTCAGTATGTGCTCAAGAAAAAAGTAGCCAAACCAACACAATAGCTCAGTGTTTTCCCAGAGACCCATATCAATCGATTTTGTGCTGATTTCTTCTCTGATACTCTATAATTATAGGAAAAAAACCCAGTTAATTTTGTTTTCATCTTGTTGGCCCTGTTCTCTGTCATAATTACATGTCTGCAAATGTTCAGAAGGAATCAGATCTGTGTGAGGGACTTACTTGAATAACAATATCAAGGAATACGCATATTTTTAATCTTTGTGGATTTCCTAATATTTTGCTTTTGCAAATATTACAGAACAACAGCATTAAATTCCAACATGTCATTCTCATTCACAATTCTTCAACTTTGTGAGCAGATAATCTGTGCTGGTTTGAGCAATATTATTATTGTTATTAAGTGCCATCTATTCATTTCTGATTCACAGCGACTCCATGGATAACATTTCTCCAGAACATCCTGTCCTCTGCCAACCTTTCTAACAGTTCCCCATTATCGTTGTTATGGTCTCTATCCATATAGCTGCTGGTCTGTCTCTTCCTCATTTTTCCTGGACTTTACATGGCCTTTGAGCAATATACTGAGTCCTATTTTTTTTTAAGAGGGTTGTTTCTATGCTTGCATAGGTACATATTGTCTTGCTCAGCTCCATAGAAAGGTTCAGAAAGGAGAAACATATTTTCCCCATGATGGGTTTTTAATTATGTTTATGATGAATATCCTGTTCAACTCAAGAGATAAGCATTACGCTACAAAACCTTTCTATTTTTGAGCCCTAGCTGAATAATGAATTTGCCCATGGGTTTACACATTCCCTCTAGACTGTAAACTTGTTGTGACCAAGGAACGTGTCTACTAATTCTGCTGTGTTGCATTGTCCCAAGCACTTAGTACAGTGCTCTGCACACAGCAAGTGCTCAATAAATGACATTGATTGATTTACCGTTAGACAGAAAGCTTGAGACCTATGTAATTAATGGATGGTTCAAATCTAGTTTCTTCCACCGATGAGTCCTAAAAAGCAAAACAAATCCTTTTCCTTTCCATCCTACGCTCAAGCAACAAAAAAATGGTAAGTTACAGGATCCTCCACTATAATGCTATTCACTTAATGCCATTAGATTTTAATGCTGACATTTCCCAGACCATTTTCTCACTTCTAGGTAACACTGATTTTACTAGGTTGTTTACTTGGCTTGAACATCTCACCATTTCACAACTTGTTTCATTCAGTGTTTCATCAGCCTTTTGAAATATTAATTTGAATAGAAATATCAAAAGCCCATTTCAATAGCTGTTCGCTTTCCTTTGAGCATTAAATTAAATATTTATTGTGCAAGCTCAAAGGTATATTTTTTTTCTGAATAAACTGTGAAAGATAATACCTTGAAAATTAACTATTTAAATATATAGTCTTAAAAATCTAATAAAAATGTTATATTGGTAATTTCTATTTGATTCTGGAACTACATGTATCCCTGCTTATTACTATATCCATATATTATTTGAACTTTTTTTAATCTTGAGGACACATTAATGCACTTTACATCATTTCCCATGGGAAATTATTCTGTTTAGTACTCTTTCATCTAAGAGTCTATTTTCATGGAACCAATTAAGAGTACTAACCTGAGGTCTCATACTGAATTTTCTGTCTCACATGTCGATTCATATTGAAACAGGCTGTATATTATGATGATGATACTGTGGGGTTTTTCCCACAATCCCACAGTTCAAATTCCCACAGGGGAATGGGATTTCACTGTGTTTTTGCAGGGTTTTTTTCTTTAATGGAACTTAAATGCTTGCTATATGCCAGGCATTCCACTAAGCGCTGGGGAAGATAAAAATCAATCATGATGGACCGAGTTTTGCCCCACGTGAGGCTCACAGTCTTAGTAAGAGGGTTGAGGTAACTAAGGCATATTGGACAGAGGACAGAACAGAATGGCATTTGTTAAGTAATTACTATGTGCCAAGCACTGTTCTAAGAACTGGGGGGATACAAGGTGATCAGGTCATCCCACGTGGGACTCACAGTCTCAATCCCCATTTTACAGATGAGGTAACTGAGGCACAGAGAAGTTAAGTGACTTGCCCAAAGTCACACAGCTGACAAGTGGTGGAGTGGGATTAAAACCCACAACCTCTGACTCCCAAGCCCGGGGCTCTTTCCACTAAGCCACGCTGCTTCTCAATAGATACTCATGTAGGGGTTTGTTCTGGAACTGAATCTAGAAAATTTCATGTATATTTATAGGAAATCACACTTATGACACAGCCATTCACAATACAACCATGTTGTCACCGCTGTATCATGACTTTTTTGTACATGAGTTCCCTGCCCTTAAGGATTTTACAATCTAATTGGGAATAATGATGGTAGTTAAGTGCTTTCTATGTGCCGAGCACTGTTCTATGCGCTGGGTAGATACAAGGTCATCAGGTTGTCCCTTGTGGGACTCACAATTTTAATCCCCATTTTACAGATGAGGTAACTGAGGCACAGAGAAGTTAAGTGACTTGCCCAAAGTCACAGAGCTGACAGGTGGCAGAGCTGGGATTAGAACCCATGACCTCTGACTCCCAAGCCCGTGCTCTTTCCAAAGGGAAAAAAGAATGCCAGGTATACAATAGGCAAAAGAAAAATGTAAAAGCTAGATTTAAATGATAACAAACCAAAATAAGGTGATTAACCAAAATAACAGATATAATATGTGAATTGTAAAATGAATGATGAGGTCACATGTCCAGGATTACACTATTGTTCTGCCACTTGATGTTGACTGTAACTCATAATAATGCCGGTGAAACTGCTCAAATAGCTGGGTGGCATTTCTGTGGTAGGTTCGGTTCCATGATGGATTGGCGAATTTTGCATTACAGCGAGTTCATCGGGCAAAATCCTTCAAGTTGATCTGATAAACTAGTGGTCTTTAGGATCTCCTCATTGGTTGTCTCCATAATTTAAATTACTACATCATCCAATCTTCTGAATGGGGAAGAGGAAGTCAGGGCTGTCTGTGAAGCTCAGAAGTGACCCAGCCAAACTGTGGGTGTGTGTGGATCAGGGGGTGCAGTCTCTTAATTCTGAATTCTGAATTTCCATTTTGGTCCTTGTCAGACTTGGCTTGTAGGTCACAATGTTGGAAACCGAGCCAAGCCAATGACCGTAATAGTGAATTCTGAATGGTGATGTTGCATAGATAGCTTGGAACTGTTTGAACAGCTCCTGTCCTTTGCCCAGAATCTCTCTGAAGCCCCTGCTCAATACTGTGGCTTGGGTTTATCTGCTTGATATTTCTGGAGTCGAAGTGGGAGGTCATAGCTGGGACATTTGCTACTTCTCATCTTCCTCCTTCTTCCCGTTGCTTTTCTCTTATGTCTGTGACACATTTTTTGGTGCATGTGTTTTCCACAACAGGATGCCCTCCCACTTGTCCTCCTTCTGAACATTTTGTTCTGTCCTCTTCCCCCTTCACTTTGCTTCCCAAATCATTTTTCTAAAGCATTGTTTTGCACCACTACTCACTTCCAAAGGTTGTCCATCTCACTCCATATCCAGTATAAACACCTGACCCTTGCCCTTTGGGCATTCAATCAGTTCTCTTCTCCCTAGTTATCCTTATTCCTCTTCCACTACAACTCAACCTACATTCTCCGCTTTTCTAATGCCAACCTAATCTCTGTGCCTCATTCTTGCCTGTCTCTCTGTTGATCTCTTGCTTATATCCTCCTTCCTACCTGGAGCTCCCTCTCTCTTTATATTAGGCAGACCACTAATATCCCCATCTTCAAAGCCCTTCTAAAATCACATCTCTTTCCCTGACTATTCTCTAATCTCCCCTCCACTGTGTCATTTATGCACTTGAGTACTCACTCCTTTGCCATTGTATTCTGTTGCTTCCTCCATCTGTAATTTATTTTATTATGCTTGTATTCCCTGCTACATTATAAGATCCTTGAGGGCAGGGATCATGTGTGCTAACTACTATATTCTCCCAAATGCTTAATGCAGTATTTTGTGCAATAATAAGTGCTCAGTAAATACTGTCAATTTATGTTGTCTAAAACACCTTCTTAGGATCAAGCTAGCACTTAGAATCAAGCTGGCACTTCAAAAATCTTTTGAAAAAATCCAAATAAATAGAATTATAGATATATACACATCTAGAACAAGTAAATGGGCATCAATACAAACAAAGAGAATTATAGATATATACATATTACACAAGTGCTGTAGGGTGGGGAGAGGTGGGTAGAGCAAAGGAAGCAAATTGGGGCAATGTGGAAGGGAGGAGGAGCTGAGGAAAAGGGGGGCTTAGTCTAGGAAGACTTTTTGGAGGAAGTGAGCCTTCAGCAGGGCTTTGAAGGTGGGGAATGTGATTGTTTGGCAGATTTGAGGAGGGAGGGCAGTCCAGGCCAGAGGTAGGATGTGGGGTGGGGGGTCGATGGCAGGACAGGTGAGAACAAGGCACAGTGAGAAGGTTAGCATCAGGGGAGTGGAATGTGTAGGCTGGGATGTAGAAGGAGAGAGAGGAGGTAAGGTAAAAAGGGGCAAGGTGCTGGAGAGCTTTGAAACCAATAGTGCGGAGTGTTTTTTTTTTGATATGGAGGTTGAGAAAAACACTGGAGGTTTTTGAGGAGGGGGGTGACATGCCCATGACGTTTCCATAGAAAGATAATCCGAGTAGCAGAGTGAAGTGTGGACTAAAGTGGGGAGAGACCGGAGGTTAGGAGGTCAGAAAGGTGGCTGGTACAATAATTCGGTTGAAATAGGAAGAGTGACTATACTAATGTGGTAGCAGTTTGGATGGAGAGGAAAGTGCGGATCTTGGCGATGTTGTGAAGGTGAGACTGGAAGGCTTTGGTGGCAGATTGGATATGTAGAGTGAATGAAAGAGCAGAGTCAAGGATGACACCAAGGTTGCGGGCATGTGAGACTGGAAGGATGGTTGTACTGTCCACAGCAGCAGGAAAGTTAGGGAGAGGACAAGGTTTGGGAGGGAAGATAAGGAGCTCTGTTAAGGAGATCTGATAAAGAGCTAGAACTACTGTTTCATTCTTCCAAATACCTTGTTGGAAACAAAAGTGGTTTCCATGGAGATAGTTTTGCATTGGCTATTGCATATCTGGGATTAGCAAAGATTTATGGTTCATGCCCTTCAGAAGCATATATGTGTGGCAAACATACAAAATGGGCTCTCTGCCACAAAAACCCAATCAAAAATGAAAATATTTGTGACTGTTTATTTTTTTTAATCCATAAAGATCTACATCTTTTACTTTATTGAGTGAATGAAGTTTATGGAGAAAGTGAAATACACCTGAAATTGCTCTTTGACACCATCCATAGATAGTTCACCCTGAAGAGACTAGACTTTGACCTGCTTGTCACACTCTGCATCAAGGAAAAACTCCTCACCATTGGCTTTTAGCACATCAATCATCTCTCCCCATCGTACCTATTCTCACTCCCACTACAATCCAGCCCACACTAACCTTTAATAATAATAATAATGATGGCATTTATTAAGTGCTTACTATGTGCAAAGCACTGTTCTATGTGCTGGGGAGGCTACAAGGTGATCAGGTTGTCCCACGTGGGGCTCACAGTCTTAATCCCCATTTTACAGATGAGGTAACTGAGACCCAGAGAAGTGAAGTGACTTGCCAAAAGTCACACAGCTGACAAGTGGTGGAGCTGGGTTTTGAACCCATGACCTCTGACTCCATAGTCTGTGTTCTTTCCACTGAGCCACGCTGCTTCTCTTAACACCAACCTACTCACTGTGTCTTGATCTTGTCTCTTGTTAGAGAAGCAGCATAGCTCAGTTGAAAGAGCAAGGGCTTGGGAGTCAGAGGTCATGGATTCTAATCCTGGCTCCACCACATGTCTGCTGTGTGACCTTGGGCAAGTCACTTAACTTCTCAGAGCCTCAGTTACCTCATCTGTAAAATGGGGATTAAGACTGTGAGCCTCACGTGGGACAACCTGATCACCTTGTATCCCCCCAGCGCTTAGAACAGTGCTTTGCATATAGTAAACACTTAACAAATGCCATTATTATTATTATTATTATTATTATTGTCTCTCTTGCTCAATCTATTAATTGCCCATGCACTGAACACAATACACTGCACAGCATAAAGCACTCAACAAATGCAATTGATTGATTATATTACTGGCTGTAGGTCACCCTGCTGCCTCATAATTGGAAGAAGCAGGTCTAGGGCAGTCAATCAATCAGGGTCATTTATTGAGTGTTTGCTGTGTGTAGAGCACTGTACTAAGCACGTAGGAAAGTACAACATAAAAGAATTGGTAGACACATTCCAGCTATCAAATCCCTACAATTCCTCCTTCAGCTCTGGGGAACCATATCTTAGTGGATCATCAAGTATATGACAGTTGTCCAATTTTGTTTTGAGGCATTTTAAGGAAAAACTTAGGAGAGTGAGAATTTGTTATAAAAGCAATAGTTTTTCCTTTTAGAGTAGACCAGTTGAATGCCTGGAAATGAACTTAACTGTCTGCTTTTAAAGAAACCCTAAGAAAATCATGGGGCTAGATTTTTCCCTTAGCAGTGGATTTTGTTAGTTTATCTTACACCCATATCCCCTTAAAATTATTTTTTAGCTGACATAAAAAAGTCTGCAAAAACAATGAGTGTTTTAAAGTAGCATTTTGTCCTTCAGGGGAAATTGTTTCTTTGAAACCATTTTGATTGCATCTTGTTTTTCTGAATTTTAGTTACTCAAGGCTACAAATTCAGAATGAAATGAAAGGAAGTTTTTGCCAAGGTATGTTTTATGGCAGAACACTGACTGGATCTGGCTAAAATTTATGTATAGTTAATATCTGTACTTTTTATAGCCCTAAACACTTGTGTTAGAAATTTTTACTTCAAACTACCACCATTCCAAGAGGGATGGCTGCCAGGAATGCTAAATTTAGCTCCTGGAACTAAAGAGACTTCTGGCGCCAAAGTCTCTTAAAGATCTCAGAATTCTGCAACTGACAATATTTTCCTAGAAGGGAAATGGAAGAAACGGGTCAGTGTCTAAACCCCTGTGATACTATGCAGATATGGTCTGGTAAAAGCGTTGTCAAATAAATATGCTCCCCCATACTCTGTAATGTATCAGTGACCTTGTAAATAACCTCTATGATGTATCTATATATAGCTATAGATATACATACAACTGTCCTTATTTTTATGGGATTTATTGAGCACTTCTCAGATGCCAAAGCACAATCCTAAATGCTAGGGAAAATATAAGACAATTGGATCATAAACAGTGCCTGTCTCACAAAGGACTCATAATCTAAGAGGTAAAGAGAGGAGGCATCTTATCCCCATTTTACAGATGTGAAACTAGTCCCAGAAAGATTAGTCTACTAGTCCAAGGTCACACAGGAGCCAGTTGCAGCAGTAAGATTTAAACCCAGATCTCCTGACACCCATTTCTGTTCTCTTCCCACTGAAATATCCTGTTCCTTAAACAGAACTGATTTTGTGTGTGTGTGTGTGTGTGTGTGTGTAGGGAAGCGGGTAGCCTATCATCATTAAGACATGCAGGATAATTTATTATTCAGTTTTGGGGATGGTTTGCACTGAGCTATTCACACTCCTTCAGTCTTTTTTTGCCCCACAGCCAACACTTTGAGACAGGTGACTGAAATCAAGAAGTCTGAGGCCATGGACTAAAATATATCTGTGTACTCTCTGTAGCAACAGACACTGCTAACCCCTCATTAACCACCAAAGAGCAAATGCCGGGTGTCCTAGAGATGAAATATTCTATAGAGAATGATCATAGTTTTACACATGTTTTGCATCACTTGAGATAAAACTAAAATCTCATAGAAACCCAAGATCAATTTATCATGAAATCCAACTCTCTAGACCATTGGCATGAATGAAAGGAAGAAAGAAGCCCTAACCTTTGCGAAAGTTCAGGAGGTTCAACAGTTTAGCATGTTGCTGACCAAGGGGATTGGAGAAGTTTGACTTTTCAAACAATTAGATTTTGCATAACTCAGGGGAGGAGGCATGAGTTACAGCTACCAAGCACTAGTAGAGAAGCAGTATGGGCTAATGAAAAGAGCATGGGCCTAGGAGTCTTCTAGACTGTGAGCCCGTTGTTGGGTAGGGATTGTCTCTATCTGCTGCTGAATTTTACTTTCCAAGCACTTAGTACAGTGCTCTGCAATTTGGGTCCTCATGGCCCAGGTGCAGGGAAGAATGATAATGACATGTGTCCTGGCAAACGGGGGTACTGGCTTCATGCCACGAACCCCAGATTTGAGTCTTCCCATTTAGGTCTTCACAGCCCAGGCTCTGGGAAGAGTAATAACAAATATGGGTGCTGGCAAAAGGGGAAGCTGGCTTCATGCCACAAACCGTATATTTGAGTTTTCCCATTTGGGTCTTAATGGACCAGGCTCTGGGAATAATAATAATGACGTGTCCTGCAAAAATGGGGTACTGGCTTCATGACACAAACCCCCAGTTTGAGTTTTCCCATTTGGGTCTTCATGGCCCATGTGCTGGAAACAATAATAAGAATATGGCTGCCAGCAAAAGGAGACTGGCTTCATTCATTCATTCATTCATTCAATCGTATTTATTGAGCACTTACTGTGTGCAGAGCACTGTACTAAGCACTTGGGAAGTACAAGTTGGCAACATATAGAGATGGTCCCTACCCAACAGCGGGCTCACAGTCTAGAAGGGGGAGACAGACAATAAAACAAAACATATTAACAAAATAAATAAAATAAATAGAATAGTAAATATGTACAAGTAAAATAAATAGAGTAATAAATATGTACAAACATATATACAGGTGCTGTGGGGAGGGGAAGGAGGTAGGCCGGGGGGATGGGGAGGGGGAGGAGGGAGAGAGGAAGGAGGGGGCTCAGTCTGGGAAGGCCTCCTGGAGGAGGTGAGCTCTCAGTAGGGCTTTGAAGGGAGGAAGAGAGCTAGCTTGGCGGATGTGTGGAAGGAGGGCATTCCAGGCCAGGGGGGAGGACGTGGGCAGGGGGTCGACGGTGGGACAGGCGAGAATGAGGCACGGTGAGGAGGTTAGCAGCAGAGAAGTGGAGGGTGTGGGCTGGGCTGTAGAAGGAATGAAGGGAGGTGAGGTAGGAGGGGGCGAGGTGATGAACAGCTTTGAAGCCGAGAGTGAGGAGTTTTTGCCTCATGCATAGGTTGATTGGTAGCCACTGGAGATTTTTGAGGAGGGGAGTAACATTCCCAGAGCATTTCTGCACAAAGATGATCCGGGCAGCGGCGTCAAGTATGGATTGAAGTGGGGAGAGACAGGAGGATGGGACATCAGAGAGGAGACTGATGCAGTAATCCAGTCGGGATAGGATGAGAGATTGAACCAGCAGGGTAGTGGTTTGGATGGAGAGGAAAGGGTGGATCTTGATGATGTTGTGGAGGTGAGACCGGCAGGTTTTGGTGACGGATTGGATGCGAGGTGTGAACGAGAGAGTGGAGTCGAGGATGGCACCAAGGTTGCGGGCTTGTGAGACGGGAAGGACGGTAGTGCCGTCAACAGTGATGGGAAAGTCAGGGAGAGGGCAGGGTTTGGGAGGGAAGATAAGGAGTTCAGCCTTGGACATATTGAGTTTTAGATGGCGGGCAGACATCCAGATGGAGATGTCTTGAAGGCATCCAAGTGCCTAAGCCCTGCAGAAAGAAGAGGGAGTAGAGATGCAGCGTGGCTTAGTGGAAAGGCATTGGCTTGGGAATCAGAGGACATGGGTTGTAATTCAGGCTCCACCACTTGTCTGCTCTGTGACCTTGGGCAAGTCACTTAACTTCTCCATGACTCAGTTACCTCATCTGTAAAATGGGGACTAAAAGTGTGAGCCCCACATGGGACAACCTGATTACACTATATGTACTCCAGCGTTTATAACAGTACTTGGCACGTAGTAAGTGCTTCACAGATACCATAATTATTGTTATTATTAGGGGAAATGAGAGCTTAACAGTAAGTAAAACAAATGAATTCACAATTCATGAAGATGAAAGGAAATGACTAATGAATACATCATCTCTGATGTTACATATCTTCTATCTCCCACAAAGACTCTGGAAAGAGTTTTATAAAAACAATCTATATAAAAGCCTAGTCCAGTGCAAGCCATGCCAATATTCCAAGGAACTGCAACATATTTCTTAAAGATAACAGGAAAGACTTTTAAGAGAGAGACAGAAGGACCCAGAAGGCAAAGACTAGGTTGTGGGGCCAGAACCCCTGCATCATCAATAATTGCTTAGTGATTTTGACCTCGTCATTTTCTGAGAAGCAGCGTGGCTCAGTGGAAAGAGCACAGGCTTTGGAGTCAGAGGTCATGGGTTCAAATTCCGACTCCACCACTTGTCAGCTGTGTGACCTTGGGCAAGTCACTTAACTTCTCTATGCCTCATGCCATGAACCCCAGATTTAAGTCTTTCAATTTGGGTTTTCATGGCCGAGGTGCCGGGAAGAACAATGAAAAGATGGATGCTGGCGAAAGTGGGGACTGGCTTCATGCTGCAAACCTCAGATTTGAGTCTTCCCATTTGAGTCTTCATGGCCTGGGCACCAGGAAGAACAGAAAAATGAGTGCTGGCAAAAGAGGGTATGGCTTCATTCCATGCATCCCAGATTTTTTTCTCCTATTGGGTCTTCATGGCCCAGGTACCAGGGGGAGAGAGAAAATGTGGATGCTGGCCAAAGGGTCTTGTCTTCGTGCCATGAACCCCAGATATGAACCTTCCCATCTGGGTCTTCATGGCCTAGGCCCTGGCAACAACAATAAAGGTAGTGGGGACTGGCCTCAGGCTACAAACCCCAGATTTGAGTCTTCCCATTTGGGTCTTCGTGGCCTGTGCACTGGGGAGAATAATCTAAAAACTTAATAATAATAATACTAATAATAATAATGGCATTTGTAAGCACTTACTATGTGCAAAGCACTGTTCTAAGTGCTGGGGGGCATACAAGGTGATCACATTGTCCAGCGTGGGGCTCACAGTCCTAATCTCCATTTTACAGATGAGTTAACTGAGGCTCGGTGAAGTTAAGTGAGTTGCCCAAAGTCACACAGCTGACAAGTGGCCGAGGTGGGATTAGAACCCATGACCTCTGACTCCAAAGTCTGTACTCTTTCCACAGAGCCACGCTGCTTCCAAAAGGGCAGCTGGCTTCATGCCACAAATGCCAGATTTGAGCAATTTCATTTGGGTCTTTCTATGGCCGGCGCACTGAAACGAACAATCAAAATATGCCAGCAAAAGAGAGGTACTGGCTTCATGCTGTGAACCCCAGATTTGACTCCATTATTGGGTCTTCATGGTCCAGGTACCAAGGGGAGAAATACTGACGCTGGCCAAAGCGGGCGTGACTTCATGCCATGAACCCCTGATTTGATTCTTCCCATTTGGGTCTTCAAAGCCTGGGCACTGGGAAAAACAATAAAAATGAATGGTGGCAAAAGAGGGTGTGGCTTCATGAAATGAACCCCAGATTTGACCCCCTTTTGGGTCTTCATGGCCCAGACATTTGAAAGCATGATAATAACATGGGTGCTTGCAAAACAGGGGACTGGCTTCATTCCAGTCGACTTACGAATCAAGCAAAAACTCCTCACTCTCAGCTTCAAGGGTCTCCATCACTTTGCCCACTCCTACCTCACCTCCCTCCTCTCCTTCTCCAGCCCAGCCCGCAACCTCCGCTCCTCTGCCGATAACCTCCTCACTGGGCCTCGTTCTCACTTGTCCCACCATCGAACCCTGGCCCACATCAATCAATCAATCATATTTATTGAGCGCTTACTGTGTGCAGAGCACTGTACTAAGTGCTTGGGAAGTACAAATTGGCAAAATATAGAGACGGTCCCTACCCAACAGTGGGCTCATGTCCTTCCCCTGACCTGGAATTCCCTCCCTCCACACAACCGCCAAGCTAGCTCTCTTCCTCCCATCAAAGCCCTACTGAGAGCTCACCTCTTCCAGGAGGCCTTCCCAGACTGAGCCCCCTTTTTCCTCTCCTCCTCCCCATCCCACCTGCCCTACCTCCTTCCCCTCCCCACAGCATTTGTATACATTTGTACAGATTTATTACTCTATTTTACTTGTACATATTTACTATTCTATTTATTTTGTTAATGATGTGCATATAGCTATAATTCCATTTGTTCTAACGATTTTGACACCTGTCTGTGTGTTTTGTTTTGTTGTCTGTCTCCCCCTTCTAGACTGTGAGCCCATTGTTGCATAGGGACCGTCTCTATATGTTGCCTACTTGTACTTCACAAGCGCTTATTACAGTGCTCTGCACACAGTAAGCGCTCAATAAATACGATTGAATGAATGAATAAATATGATTGAATGAATGAATAAATGAGTCAGACAGCCTTGTTTCTAATCCTGGCTCTGCCATGTACCTGCTCTGTGACCTTGGGCAAATAATTTAAGTTCTTTCTCTGCACCTCAGTTCCCTCATGTGCAAAATAGGGGTTCAGTACCTGTTTTGCTTCCTACTTAGACTGTGAGCCCCAAGTGGGATCTGATTGTCTTGTATTTAGCCCAGTACTTACCACAGTGGTTGGCACACAGTAAATGCTTAACAAATACCACAGTTATCTCCCCATTCTAGACTGTAAACCCATTGTTGGGTAGAGACCGTCTCTATAGGTTGCCGACTTGTCCTTCCCCAGGACTTAGTACAGTGCTCTGCACATAGTAAGTGCTCCATAAATATGATTGAATGAATGAATGAATTAGGTGTGGGAACTCCTTTGTGCTAGCATACTAAAAAAATATGTCCACCATATTAAATATTTTCAATGTTATGAGATGAAATGTGAGCCATATTGACAGTACTTGCCATAGAAGATGATTGGCATACCCTTTCAGAAGCAACAGGTCAGGTGGCATAGGAGAAAAAGATGCTTTCCTCATAAGTTGAGTGCTTTGCTACTTGAAACATTAATGTTCTTTTCCTGACATTGTTCAGGAAAATAGGTACCAATGTTATGTCCCTCTGGAAAAACAGAACAGTTCTATTTAAATAAATGACAGCCATTTCCTCTCCCCCTCGTCCCCTTCCTTCCTCTCCCCCTCGTCACCCTCTCCATCCCCCCATCTTACCTCCTTCCCTTCCCCACAGCACCTGTATATATGTATATATGTTTGTACATATTTATTACTCTATTTATTTATTTTACTTGTACATATCTATTCTATTTATTTTATTTTGTTAGTATGTTTGGTTTTGTTCTCTGTCTCCCCCTTTTAGACTGTGAGACCACTGCTGGGTAGGGACTGTCTCTATATGTTACCAACTTGTACTTCCCAAGCGCTTAGTATAGTGCTCTGTACACAGTAAGTGCTCAATAAATACGATTGATGATGATGATGATGATGATTTCTGAAAAATCTTTTCCTCATGCAAAGCCCAAGTGCATGGTTTCTGTTGAATGATTATGGCCTGTGTGGTCCATATCTAATCAGACACAGCCATTCTTAATCTACTTACTGCAACTAATTTATTTGAACTGATATTATTAAGCAGCCATAGTGCTTTTATTGAAATCAGGATATTGGGACACCATCCCAACCTTGGGCACCTTTCCTTTCTTTTCTTGGTGACTGTGTCAGGGAAAAGAAAGTCCTGGAGGTGAGGCAGGAAGAAGAAAATGAAATATGACACTACGGTCTTTCAGCATTATGAGATGTCTCAGAGCCCCAACAAACCTAAACAGAATATTTTCCTGTGAGTATGTGGAAGTCCAGACACTTAACCTCAGCTAAAGGAGATAGAGCTTGGGGCCTGAATGACGGACCAATCTAGCCAAGATAGGATTGTTCCAATTCCAGGACATTTGTGTTTGTTTTCTTTAATTGCTCAAATCTGACTACAAAAATCTCACCCTCTCTGGGACATGTGGTCAGTCAATTTGTTATCATATTTTGTTCCTCCCAAAAGTCAGGACAGCAATTAAACTTCCAAATACTCATGGTAGGGAGATTTACTTTGAGATTTTTGCTGTCAGGGCTTCCCGTCTGCTCCCTCATTTATCTCCCACCACCACACAAATGTCAAACTATTTCTTACATGACATGAACTTGCTTGTAGTTGGTCCTAGAGGAAACAAAAGATGCAGTTTCGACAGTTTAAATTAACACATTTACCACGCCCAAGTAGAAACAGATCCTACCAAAGAGTTAGGCAAACACTAAACTTTTTGTGCCTTGGTTTTCTTCATCTGTAAAATGGGAGTAGGATCCCTGATCTTCTTGCCTCTTGGCCTGTGAGCTCCCTGTGGGACAGGGTCTGTGCTTGTTATGCCTGTTTTGTATCTGCCATACTGCTTAACACAGTGGTTGGCACATAGTAAGTGATTAATAAATAGCACTAGTATTATCACTATTATTGCTCCTATCAAGAAAAATAAGGGGCAGAGCATATTGAGAGTGAAGTCAGGTAGAGAAGGGATGGTAGGGATGATGAGAGGGAGGGAAGGAAGAAAAGAGAAGGAAACCTGGGAAGTTGAGAACCAGAATGCTGAAATGGGAGATGCTTGGCACAAAGTTCTGAGTTTAAAAAAATTCCTGTGTTAAGGAGCCAGGAACCCATGAGGAGGCACACTGAAGAAGGCCTAAATGAGTTCTACCTCTGTGTCTGTCCTCATTTGCCTCCTGTTCAAACTAATTGAACTAGAAACTTGGGTCTGGCAAGTTGAAGATTTCAAAATAGTCCAGTGGTGTTCTGAAAGATCTGCAAGCTCAGCCTCCAGCAGCAGCAATTTCTAGTGGTTACCAAGGCCCAGAGTTCCTCCCTCCTGCCATAGCAGGGTCAAGATAATGGCCAAAGTTAGGGTGGGACAGCAATGGGTCTAGGAACTTAGTAAGCACTTAGTACAGTGCTCTGCACACACTGCACTCAATAAATACGATTGATTGAATGAGCGAAGGGAGGCTGAACTCTCAGCCTCTCTTTCCCCACTTTTTCCCTTCCTCCCAGAATGGTGGCCCCAACACAAAACCTTGTGAACCATTGAATTCAATGTGGGAATGGAGAGGCTCTGTACTGTAAGGTCCTTGGAGGCGGGGAACTTGTCTATCAACTGTGTTGTATTCTTTCAAGTGCTTTTCACAGTGCTCTGAAGGGGAGGTCATCTTGCTAAATGCATGTGAAGCCTATTCATTTAGCAGAGATGGAACTAAGACTCCTTGCTCACTAATTCCTGGGATTACCTGAGCCCGCTGTTGGGTAGGAACCATCTCTATATGTTGCCAGCTTGTACTTCCCAAGCGCTTAGTACAGTGCTCTGCACACAGTAAGTGCTCAATAAATATGATTGAATGAATGAATGAATGAATGACCTGTGGAATTCTTTTTATAGGCTGGATTTACATTGGTTATCCATTATTCCTCCGGATAGAGGCTATCTCCACACTAGACTATACATTCTCCCAAAGAACTTTGTCAATTCTACCCCAAGTTTTGCCCAAACTCTCAGATGGATATCTGTCAATCTGTCAAGCAATCATATTTATTAAGCACTTACTCTGGCAAAGCATTATCTTAAACACTTGGGAGAGTACAATATAACAATTTAGCAGAGTTGGTAGACACATTCCCTGCCCACAGTGAGCTTACAGTTTAGAGGGGGTGGCAGACAATATAAATAATTTAATTATGGATAAGTACATAAATGCTGCAGGTTTGGGAGAGGGGATGAATAAAGGGAGCAAGTCAGGGAAACAGAAGGAAGTGGAAGGAACAGAATAGAGGGCTAGTCAGGGAAGGTCTCTTGGAGGAGATATGCCTTCAATAAGGCTTTGAAGGTAGGGAGAGTAATTATCTGTTGGATATGAAGAGGAAGGGTGTTCCAGGCCAGAAGCAGGACATTGGCAAGAGGGCAGAGGCAAGATAAATGAGATCAAGGTATAGTGAGAAGATTGACATTAGAGAAGTGAAGTGTGTAGACTGGGTTGTGGTAGAAGAGGGGCTGTTTGTCTCCCCCTTCTAGACTGTGAGCCCGTTGTTGGGTAGGGACCATCTCTATATGTTGCCAACTTGTACTTCCCAAGCGTTTAGTACAGTGCTCTGCACACAGTAAGCGCTCCGTAAATATGACTGAATGAATGAATGAATGAGAGTAGCAAGGAGGGGGAAGGATGACTGAGTGCTTTAAAGATGATGGTGAAGACTTTCTGTTTGATGTGGAGGCAAATGGGTGACCACTGGATTCATTCATTCATTCATTCATTCATTCATTCAATCAATCGTATTTATTGAGTGCTTACTGTGTGCAGAGCACCGTACTAAGCACTCTCGATGTTCTTGGGGAGTGGGGAGACATGGACTGAACGTTTTTGTAGAAAAATGATCTGGGTAGCAGAGTGAAGTATGGACTGAAGTGGGGAGAGGTAGGAGGCAGGGAGGTCAGCAAGGAGGCTGATGCAATAATAATAATAATAATAATGGCATTTATTAAGTGCTTACTATGTGCAAAGCACTGTTCTAAGCAATAATCAAGGCAGGATAAGATAAGTATTTGGATTAACATGGCAGCAGTTGGATGGAGAGGAAAGGGTGGATTTTAGCTATGTTGTGAAGGTTGAGCCATCAGGATTTAGTGATAGATCGAATATGTGGGTTGAATGAGAGGGGCCAAGGATAATACCAAAGTTGTGGGCTTGTGAGACAGGAAGGCTGGTGGCACTGTCTACAGTGATGGGAAAATCAGGAGAAGGACAGGAATTGGGTGGGAAGATAAGGAGTTCTCTTTTTAACATGTTAAGTTTGAGGTGACAGCAGGACATTTAAGTAAAGATGTCTTGAAGGCTGGAGGAAATGCGAGACTGCAGAAAGGAAGAGAGATCAGGACTGGAGAGGAAGATGTGGGAATCATCTGCATATAGGTCGTAATAATAATAATAATAATAATAGCATTTATTAAGTGCTTACTATGTGCAAAGCACTGTTCTAAGTGCTGGGGAGATTACAAGGTGATCAGGTTGTCCCACGGAGGGCTCACAGTCTTAATCCCCATTTTACAGATGAGGTAACTGAGGCCCAGAGAAGTTAAGTGACTTGCCCAAAGTCACACAGCTGACAAGTGGCAGAGTCAGCATTTGAACGCATGACCTCTGACTCCAAAGCCCATGCTCTTTCCACTGAGCCATTCTGCTTGGTAGTTGAAGTCAGGTGGCCAAACAAGTTCTCCAAGCGAGTGGGTGTAGAGGGAGAATAGAAGGGGACCCAGAACTGAACCTTGAGGGACACCCACAGTTAGGGGGTGTGCAGCAGAAGAGGAGCCTGAAACAGAGACTGAGAATGAGCAGTCAGAGTGCTAGGAGAAGAACCAGGACAGAACAGTGTCAGTGAAGCCGAGGTTGAATAATGTTTCCAGGAGAAGGGGGTGGCTGACAGTGTTGAAAGCAGCTGAGCCGTTACAGAGGATTAGGATGGAGTAGAGGTCGTTGGGTTTGGCAAGAAGGAGCTCACTGATCTTTGAGAGGGCAATTTTTGTGGAATGAAGGGGACAGAAGCCAGACTGGAGGGGGACAAGGAGAGAATTGGACGAGAGAAACACAAGACAGTGGGTGTAGACAAGTGTCTCAAGGATTTTGGAGAGGAATGGTAGGAGGGAGATGGGGCAATAACTGGAGGGATTTTGGGTGTCAAGGGAGGGATTTTTTAGGATAGGGAAGACACGGGCATGTTTGAAAGGAGCTGTCTCAGTTATCTGTTTTTCATACCTGAATGCACCTATTACTCCACAATCCTCAAGTGGTCCCACTTATTTCCTTGCTGGCTTCCTGTTTTTCATATATTTGAGAATCTTTTATCATCACTGGCTGTGACATGCCTTGCAGGTGTCTTCAAACTCTTTTTTGGCACTCTTAATTTACTATTTACCTCTAACCTATCATTCTTTGGTCCTTTCCTGTTATCTCAGGTGAACTTTCCACATATAAAAAGGATTGATTTATGCCTTTTAATGCTTGATGATCTTTTAGCAAACCTTCTTAATTAGTCATGAAAGTTCCTTTTTGGTCACTTGCTTGTTTTTGCTGGGGGCAGGGGGAGGCGGAGGCCTGAAATAATAATTTTTCAACAACTTTCAGGCCTCCAGTGAGTTCCTAGTTTTTCTAGCTACCCCTTCCAGATTTTTCCTGAGGCCCGTGTTTTTTCATAGTTTTCTTTATCTGAAATTAAATATCCTTGTATATTTTGAAGTGTAACCTCTTTTTCTCTTCCCAGAAGGAATGTTATATTTTATTAAATTGTGCTTCCACTTTTCAAATTATAGGTAATTCAGCCAAGATGAGCATACAAAATGCTGAAAGTAGTTGTAAATAGGTTAAGTGCTAGAATAGCTGATTGAATTATAAGACTTAGGATTCTGGGAATTAATCGGACAAGCCTTGCAGGAGAGACTTATAAATTCCTCTTCACAGAAAGTTCATGCACTAAAATTTCTTTTAGTACTGCTTATGTTGTCACCCTCACCTGATGCCATGGCCCCAACATGTGCCCATTTGGGTATTCCTGTGGAAATTATAGCCTGAAAACATACTGTCCCATTATTTCTTTTTTTACCCTACACAAAGTCTCAGTGATGTCAATTGGATCAAAGGGTACCACGACAGATAGGCACGTTTTGCACTATAACACGTTAATCAGGCAAAATCCTTTAAGATAATATGATAAATGAATGGTTCATAATGGCCCGTGATCAACTGCCTCTGTAGTTTAAATTATGAAGTCACCTGGTCTTCCAACTTGTGAGCCCCCGGTTCGTACCAAAAAGGACTTTCCTGGATCGGGGGAGCCTCGATGACACATAGTAGAAGTCAAACCACACCTCTGATCACCAAGGTTACTGTAGAATGGTGGTTTTTTTTTTGGTTTTACCAGCATGCAAGGGAGTGACACATACACACAATCACTCACTCCACTCCACCAATACCAGTTTGTGGTCAAAGGAGCTTGTTCTGCCAATGCTTCTTCTTTCTGCTTACAAGTGCTGCTGATGTCTTCTGCTGCTTTAGAGTGCTGGTCTCCTGCTGCTTCTGCCTCTGCTGCCTTGTCTGTTTGTGCCCTTTGCTTGCCTCCTCTTTTTGTCTTCTGTTCTGCATGCCTCCCTGCGATTCAAAATGAACACCTTTTATCTACCGTAGGTGTCACAGCTGTGGCTCTACGTAGCAGTTATTGACTGGCTCAGACCCGTTACTGGGCAGAACAGGGAGAGAAAGCCATGCGTCCATCCATCCTCCACCCCCCACAGGCCAGCAATCACTTCTCTCAGGTAGAGCTCATCAGTGTCTTCACCAGTCTCTTCCTTGTTGTTGTTCACAGATCACAAACAGTCACTAATAAGGCAGCTAGTTATGGGCTTCCCACACCAGACAGGGGGTAGGCTTTAAGCTTGTTGTGGGCAGGGAATATGTTGGTGTACTGTTATATTGTACTCTCCCAAGCACTTAGTACCATGCTGTGCACATACTAAGGGCTCAATAAATATGATGGAATGACTGATGGAAGGAGGCAGGACTTTCTGTGAAGCTTTGGAGAAAGGGACCCAGGCTGACCCACTGGTGCATGGTTTGGGGAAAATCTCTGTATCTGATAGGAGCTGTGTGTCAGAGAGTGGGCGATCCACTGGGGACCTGCTTATAGGGTTCTTCTGGAGCAGACTGAGGGATGTTTGATATCTGGGAGGGGCTGTGCACTGAGAAATGGACTTTCCATCAGGGATGTGTGTGCAGGGTTCCTCCGGTGCAGACTGAGGAACACTCCGATCCAGGAGGGGCTTTAGACTGGGAAGCTCACTGTCAATCAATCAATGGTATTTATTGAGTGCTTACTATGTGCACAGCACTGCACTACGGGCTTGGGAGAGCAAAATACAACAGACTGTCCACTGTTTCTCCCGGACAGACTGAGGGACACTCTGTGTCCCAGAGGGGAGCAGACTGTCGACAGAGGTTGGGTGTATGGGGTTGCTCCAGATAGAACTGAGGGATGCTCCATACCCAGGAGGGACTGCACCTGGGGAGTGGACTGTTCACAGGGGACACACAAGAGTGGTTCTTCCAGAGCTTACTGGGGACACACCATATCCAGGGGGGACTGTACACTGGGGAGTGGACTGAGGAATGCTTCATATGTGGGACGGACTGTACTCTGGGAAGCAGACTGTCCCCAGGGGATGCATGTGAATAGGTCTTCCAGAGCCTACTAGGAGATGCTCCAAATCCAGGAGGGAATGGGCGCTGGGGAGTGGACTGAGAGATGCTTTGTATCTGAGAGGGACTGTACTCTAGGGAGTGGACTGTCCACTGGGGAAGTGCATGCACTGGGACCGCTCCATCTCCAGGAAGGCCTGTGCACCAGAGAGAGGATTCTCCCCAGGGGACACGTGCATATTGCTTCTTCAGCTGGATGAGGGAGCTCTGTCAATCATCCACTCATTCATTCATTCAATCATATTTATCGAGTGCTTACTGTGTGCAGAGCACTGTACTGAGTGCTTGGGAAGTACAAGTCGGCAACGTAGAAGAGATGGCCTTTACCAATCAACCGTGTTTTTTGATCACTTACTGGGTAGAGCACTATACTGAGTACTTGGAAGAGTACAGTGTAACAGAGTTGATAGACACATTCCCTGCCCACCACTAGCTTAGAGTCTAAAGGGTTCTATCTCTGTCCCAGGCTTACACTTTGTATCAGCTGCTGACTCTTCAGGGAACGGAAAGGCTACGTCAGCAGGGACGTGGGGGGCAGAGTCTCTGGTGCAGCTAGGAAACTCTCTGCTGAAGATGTTCACAGAGTGTGGTGCCACGATGGCATCAGATGGCATCATATTAGTGGCACTTAATTGTAAATAATTTTTTGTCGGTCTCTCTTTGATATACTCTCCCAACCACCTAGTACAGTGTACTTTAGAGAATCAGTACTTAATAAATGCTATTGTTTGATAAACTCGTGTCACAAATCTGGCTCTCTTTTTGCTTAGCTGTTAAATCATATATCACCAGCATTGTTATGTACTGGGTGCAAGAGGGACTCGTGATATTAGCTGGAAGAAAAGTCCCATCAAAGAGTCCATTTCCTTCCTTTGAAGTTAAGTGATCTCCTTTTTGGGGTTGCCGTAAAAGAGATGGCACAATGCTTCAGTATCCCTGATGACCATGACAGTGAAACACTTTGTCTCCCTAAATTCCTCCAGAGGACTTCCTTTGTCTGAACAGAATGTGCTTGTGTACTAAGGGCCAGAAACTTCTTGCCCTGAGCAAACGTAGATTCATTCAATCTCAATAAACTGCTCAATCTCAAGCGCTCAATAAATACAATTGAATGAATGAATGAATTCAATTGTATTTATTGAGAACTTACTGTGTGTGGAGCACTGTACTAAGTGCTTGGGAGAGTAAAATATAACAATAAACAAAAGCATTCCCCATGCACAGATGAAACCTACCCAGGGACAGAAATACGTTCGTATACCACATAGTCCTCTATTCCTCTACTAGACTTCTACTTCCATTTTCTAGTTTGCCCCCTAGTTCACTGAAATTTGAGACCTCTCATCTACTTTGGAGTACTGGATGCAAGTCTATTAAGTTTTAAGATTCCTAGTTTAGCTCTCCTTTGAAAAACATTTGAAATCTATCCATCCTACAACATCTCCCACAGTACACTGCCAGGAAAACTATCTTATTCACAGTCCCTCTTGGCTGCTCTGCCTTGGTCACTTCCATCCCCTAAATTGCAGACAGCTACTCTTAAATAGCATAAACACTGGCACTCATCTTTGTGGGCTTAAGGATCTTTTGGAATTTATCTTGCCAAGGAGTTTGAAATATTTCCTAGCACAATTTACAGATTTAGCAATCTGACTGAGCTGAAAAGGAGTAATAAACTTCATTAAAGTACACAAACAAGTAAAATCATTTCTAAGCATTTTTGAAAACTACTATGGTAAACCTGGCAAGAATGAGACAATAATTAAATGTCATATTTATTGAGCACTTGCTATGGATAGAGCACTGCACTAAGTGCTTGTAAATCTATTATATTTAAATGGGGATAAGGTTCCCTCCAAAAAACTAGAGATCTAGGTTGGTTTAATCCCCTGCTGATTCAGATGCTTTATAACTGGTAAATGTATTAGAACAACTTTATTTCTGAATTCCCCTTGTCTTTTCTGCACTGAAGAATGAATAAATTGAATGTGGACACATGACTGTAGTCAATTATTGGAAAATAAAGTATGCCCTGGAAAAATTCTAACCTAGATTTGTTTTATTAATGAACAATGCTTTTGGTGGGCTGAATTTTGTGCAGCGTTTGCAGGCTTTCCCATGGACACATGCCCATTTTGAATGTTCTTTCTTAAATACATAAACAGATGTGCATAGCTCTTTCTTTTTTGCTATCTTCTTCCAGATCAAAGGTTCTAGAAGAGTATTTCCAAAATAATCTGCTGAATATAGGAAAATTGATTTCCAATGTGAAATGTTTATATTTTTTTCTTTTGTACTGCCCCCCCCATCTCCACCGGCTTTTGATTTAAGGAATGGCCAACCGTCTTTTGGGTGAATAGAATAAGAAATACTATTTAAGACACGTTGAAACACCCTGAAATGGAAATAATTAGAGAAGGCTAATGTAAACACAAATATTTTGGTCATTGAAAATTTTGCCTGTAAAATTCCACATGACAGTATCTGTGTCTTTCTGAGGTAGGGTTTAAATAGAACCTCTGAATATTGGATAGTCTTTTTGTAGTTGTGGGGGCACTTTTGGGGGGTCCAAGGAGCTTCTTTTTAGGGGAAGGATGGGAGAAGTCACGAGACTGTAATCAGGGTTCTTTTATGGTTTTTTTTAATTTAACAGGTGATGTAAAAGGCTTCAAAGGAAGGGAAACAATGTCTAAAGCCCCAAAGTGGGTGACCATGTCTAGAAAATATCAGATTGTTTTAATGCTTTAGGGGAACAGATTCATTTCATTTTTACAGATTTGATTGAAAGACCACACAAGGAAATTATGTTCAATAGCTTATGGGAGTGAGTTTGCTTTTTAAGGCTATACATTGCTGTAAAACTAGAAATGGAGAAAGTTGGTGGTTTGTGGGGTATGCATTGGCTGCTGAATCATTTCAAACTCTTTGAAAGAGACATTATTTATAAATATTTTGCCAAGGTGTGCTGGGTTATGGTGAGAGCCCAGTTTACTTCAAAGTTAAGTGCAATAAAAATGATGAAATTAAGTATAAACACTTTAAAGCCTGTGTATACATACCACATGTGTTTGGTCTCTAAGTAGACCACTTCTCCATTATTTGGGGTATTTTTTTTAACTATTTAATTGTGTTTCAGTGCAAGTCTTAATTATATTAAATCCTTGGTTTGGGTAGGTCTGTCATTCAACAAGGAATAAGAAATATCCCATTATTTACTACCCATAAATAATTCTGGGCAGTATTTTGGTATAATATAAAATACTATACCAAAATACCAAAATTCTGAAATGGAAGAAACTGTGAGCCTGTTGTGGGCAGGGATTGTCTCTATCTGTTGCTGAATTGTACTTCCCAAGTGCTTAGTACAATGCTCTACCCACAGTAAGCACTCAATAAGTACGATTGATTGAATGAATGAATGAATAAACACCAAACTATTTAATGAGCTCTATCCACCAATCTACTTCAGAAATTAAAGCTGCTTTGGAAAAGAGGAGGATGATAGTGACAAAGATGAGGAACAGAAGAAGGGAGAATGAAGAAGAGAAGGTGAAGGATGAGAATAAAGAGGAGGGAAAGGAGTAGAGGAGAAGGAGAAGAAATGAGAGGAAAAGGAAGAGGATAATTTGAAGGAGGAGGAGGAATAGAAAGAGAGTAATCAGTTTGAGATTCAATCAGTCAATTTACTGTGTGCAAAGCATGGTACTAAGCACTTGGGAGAGTATAATATAAAGAGGTAGTAGACATCTTCAAGTCAGTGATGCAAGTCAATGCTATAAATTTCTTGGACTCTAATTACACTGAAACTCATCACGATACCTACCAGAATATATACTAACAGTGGACAAGGGAGTGGTATGCAACACAAATACAGCAAAGTGATTGAATTCTGAATCCTCTCCTCAAAAATGAATGTTCCTTAATGTAATTATGTTAATTCTGAAGAATATTTCAGATTTGGCTCATTAGTTTGCTTGCAGGCTGCTGTTGACAAATGGAAAGAGCAGGACCTCTCTTCTACAGCAATTTTAAGAGTGATGATAAATCCTTGTATGGAGACAGATGAGGAGAAATGATTCACTCATCAGTGGCAGGGAATATTACATAGGTCTGACTTATTGCCAACAGAACTCATGACTTTTGTCTCTTCTAGTTTCCAGAAGGTTAGTAAGTTCAGGTTCTCGAGGCTGTGTGTGGCAGATGTAGATAAATTAGAATCTAGTCCTGATGGAACTAAACTCCTTTTATTTAGAAGAATCAGGTTCAATGCTCTGTGTTTGAGCGTAGGCAGGTGGTAAAGCAATTCCTGGAATTACAGAAGAGTTTGAAAATGTGAAATCACCAAGGTTTGAGATTATGAGATTTGAACAAAGAGAAGGAAAAAGAAATATTCAAGAAAAGTAAACTCTACTTGGGTGAGCTGGGTGTAATGATACCGAGTTACAGTCCCAGCTGGACAGTATGTATTGAGCTATACAGTGTAAACTCCCTGAGGCCAAGGATCATGTCTATCTACTATACTTTGTACAGTTACCTGCACATATACATGTTCAATAACTGACATTGATTGCCCTCAGGCTGGTTAGTATTCATTGAACTCCTCAAATAGAGCAGTATACTATCCTGAGTGCTGTGGGTGTGGAGAATTACAAAGGCACAAATAGAATACAAGCTGTCATCAAGAAAGTTGAAATCTAATAATGACATACAAGTAGAAAAAACGGCAGCAGCATAGAACTAAATTTGGAAAACTTTTCTAAAAGTGTATGCCGTATTAAAAACAAGTGCATAATATTGACTGGAATGAAAATTCTTTTACTATTAAAAATATAATGGCTGCTGAAGAAGTGATTATATTTGCCATTTACTGACAGTAGCTTAAATGCTTCAAGGAGAAATATTTAAACATCTTAGTTTTCTTTGTAAAATCACTATTGCAATGTAGTTATTGTCGAGAGGATGACAAGTTTCCATTATATTGCTAAATAAATTGTACTAACTGGAATTTATTTTGCAGGAGTTTGGTTATTATCTTCATAAAGAAGTAAATGTGATTCATTTTATCTTGAATTTATCGAATGGGAACACTGAACAGTAGAGGGCACAATTGCACCTCTAGTTTGGTATTTCAGTCTGAAAATTAGCATTAACCGGCAGAAAGGGAAATTTAAAGAATGTGCTGTCTGCACAGGAGAGATACCATTTATGGAAGTGAATTGCAGACACAATAAATGGGAGGGGAGGAGAGGAATCAAGCCCAGAATCAAATAATATTCCACATTGTTAAAGGTTTTCTAGGTTTCTAGGTTTCCCTTTTAAAATCTATGTTAAAAAAGTCCAATTCACACTATTTCAAAAAGACAATTTTTAAAAGTTTACCTCTGAGTAAAAGAATCCAAAAATTAATATTTTATCCAGGATGGAATTATGCTTTTTAATTCAGATTGTGATAAAGTTCATAATTGCACTTTGTTAGTAGACTTGGTGGTATGTTGGTTCTCTGCGAAACAACACGTTTAGGACCATGGAGAGAAAAGGCGTAACTAAGAGGAAAGAAGGTAATCATGCTATATTGTTAATCACTGAGTTTTGGGAAGGAAAAGCATTAAAGAAATCCAGGTAATAAACAGATAAATATCTCTAAAATAGTATGCCTGTTATAAGACTATGCTGGGAAATTCATGTTATCCAGGAAAAAATTAAGTGGCCGACTTGTCACATGTCAGATGGAAACTCTCTCTGTTTCCATTTTCTTTGCATAAATTCATCCATCCAACTTTGTTTATCACTAAGTTTGGCCATGTACCATAATAACCAGAACAGAACTTGCTACTAGACTTTAATTTGAGAGATAAAATCTGGAGGCTAGCTATTTTGAGGTAAAGTGAGGAATTATTTATTTAGCTGGTCTTAGGTCACATTGCCCCCTCAGGATCACACCTAGAGAGTTTCTAGTACTCTACCAGCCTCAGCTTGGGAAGGGAGAATCAAGTAGAGACATATCCATTTCATTGCTAGCTTGGGCAGTGACCAGCAAGTGGAAGGCAATCTGCTACAAGTCAAAACTCACCTGTGCTGGGCAGCAGCAGCATGGGAGAGAGTTGAGGGTGGAAACTCGAGTGTGACTTTGGGCAAGTCACTTCATGTCTCTGTGCAATGGCCTCATCTGTAAAATGGGGATTAAGACTGTGAGCCCCAAGTGGGACAACCTTGATTACCTTGCATCCCCCCCAGTGCTTAGAACAGTGCTTGGCACATGGTAATCGCTTAACAAATACCAACATTATTATTATTATTACTGCATCTAAGAAGGCCATGGTAAACCACTTCCATATTTTTACCAAGAAAATTCTATGATGGGTACACTACCAGAATGATTACAGATGGAGATGGGGTGTTCTGGAAGAGATGTGCTCATTGAGTCACTATTGGTCGGAAACGACTTGACAGCATATAAAACAAAACAAGAGGTCACATTGTTATATACCCGAAGTACACCCAGAATGTCATCCCACCAAAAGTCTGTAACTCCTATTTATCTCAGTAAAATACTGTACTACTGGAAATTTGTCATGGAAGTGAAGCCCTTTTTCATTAACTTGGATAGTTTTTAAGTGATCACAATTTCATGAAATATCTCTAGCTACAACTTGAATGGAGTGAATTCAGCTTATGGGGTTAGTGCAGACCTTAGCTTTGCTTAGTGAGTCTGATGGACTTTTCTTATTATTATATGAATTTTTATATATTTATAAAAATTTGCTTTCCTAGAAGATCATAATCCCACTTGGTAAACTGACTCCCCCAAAAGAAGATCATTCCTCTTTCTACTGCATATGTAGGTATTCTATCTCAGCATAAGTATCTTGAAAACATATAAAATGTATTATTACAAGTTCCATTTGATCCTGATGTGGGTAAAATCATCTTTTGGGGCAGTGGTTAATTACTCTGAGACTCAAAAGGCACAAATATCTTATGTTGTTTGAGCATTATGAGTAAAACTTTGATTATGCAATTAGATTTAATGTTGCTTCTAAATGAAAAGAATGACTAGAAACACTGTAATGTTTTTGAGATCAGTCATTGGAAGGTGGGATATAATAGTAAAAGGAACCAGTGTATATTCAGATTAAAAGTTTGGTTTACCATGAAAAGATACACTAACTGTGAAGAGGTATGAACTAGAACTACTGAGGTTATAGAAAATTGTGTGTAATGTATCCCTGAAATTAGAAAATATTGTGTTGCTAGTCATACAACTGCAGAAACAATATAAGGAAGGCTGAGTTAATATAGGATGTATGTGAAAAATGTTGATGGCAAACTAAAATATAGCTGGAGAAATGGAAAAATGCGGTTTTTTTGAAGCAGTACCTGCCTAGTTAAATAAAGAAAAAATTGGAAAGCCAGTAATACCAGAGAATGTAGCTGTCTGGCAAAGACATAGGATCACATTTGTGGGATAATCAGGGTGAAAGGGAAAGCAAAACCAAGCCACCTGCTATTTACAACCTCCTTATGGTAATGCCAGGGCTGTGTATGTTAGAACCATTTATGTTAATCAATCTGATTCGGGATTTAAGCCCACAGTTCTTAAGCAAGCTGATCTCCTATGGGTTTCAAAGTGATTTAGCTTCCCTGGGAACTATCCAAACTCCAGATCCTTTAAATATTAGCAGTTTTAGAAAGACACATGCTGCCTGACTGCTGAAGATCTATTTTTTAAGGCACTAATTTCTCAATACAGAGATATTAATTTTTGTCTGTTGGCTCTCACATGTTCTCAGGAGCATTCATGATCTGTATTCAGGATAGAACTGCATTCAGCACCTCTGTTGGCTTTCATCATAATCATTTTTATATGCAGAAGCAAACTTGGGAATGGTTATTTCTCTACCTTTATTCCTTGAAGCATTTGTACATAGATCCACAAATATGCTTTTTTTTATTAATTATTCTTTCCCATGTCTCCCAGAGGTAGATTAGAATGGTTACTTTCCCAGGGATTCAGAGAGGAATTAGCGAGGCAGCTGGCCCCAGAAGCCTAGGATATTCTTACCTGGTACTTTTTCACCTTCTGAGCCGCACTGACTACCTAATTTCCGACATTTTAGTCACTAAAAACCATCATGTAGTTAAAAAGCCATGAATTGATGTTGAGGGAAATAACCCTTCTTCTCTCCTTCCCCCACTGCACAATTCAATTTCAAACAAGGAGAAAAAAGCCAAGGAGATGATGAGGCATAGGGATTACCAGATAAGCAGAAGGACATGAAAGGCTATAAGAGAACTGAAGAACAAGTGATTTCAGAAGCAAAAACTGAAGGTGGTAGGTGACCCCTTTGCCAGATGTCACTTTCTCTTTAAAGTACTAAATCTAAAAGGTCAAATCGTTCATTGCAGAAAGACATCTATCCCCAATACCAGGGTCGTAACAGAACTGCTGGCTGCCTACTCTGCCACTGCATCATTCTCACAGAGCTCACCTCTGTGGGGGACTAACTGAAAAATTCCTTCAGGATGAAGAGGCCACAAGGGGCCCATCCAATTTATGACAGTGTTGAAACAGCTGGAGGTCTCTGGAGCCTAACATGATGTCCCGCCCAGTGGCTTGGATCTGGTGGTTCCTACTGCATGGAGTCTTTTATCTCTGGGAGACTCCCACTGGACACAATTTGATGTTGCCACCCTTTCTGTCGAATCATCCTCTTAAGCAGATAAGCCTTTTTATTCATTTATTTTTACTTTCCACACCTTCCCCACAGCTCTTTTTCTATTCCTTCCCTGGAACCCCTCTACCACCTTGCCCGGCCTGGACTAATAACTGAATTCTCCTTTTTACAATGTCCTTCGGCTCTGTCCTTTTCTGGCCCTTATAAACTATACCACTTGGGTCCCTCAAAGCCACAGGGAGAGCACTGAGCAAGGATAGTCATCTGCCAGATCTCCTCCCCTAATCCAGTTCCTCCTGTGGCTTTGAGGATCCCATGCAACACAAACACTAAGAAGATCTGGTGGCAGAGAAGTGACAGGGAAGCCACAGCAGGACAAAGCTTTTCATTTTTGTAAAGCCACTCAGAACACTTATGGGCATGGAATCTGCTGGAAAAGGAGGGAAGGTAAGCTCCTCTTCTAGAGTATAAGCTTGTTATGGGCAGGGGACGAGTCTACCAGCTCTGATATATTGTACTCTCCCATGCATTTAGTACAGTGCTCTGCATACAGTAAGCTCTCGATAAATACAACTGGTTGATTGATGGATTGACTGGCTCAGAAGAGCCATAAGGATGAGGGAAATGAGTTTGTAAATTCAACCACTAGACTATAAACTCATTATGGGCAGGAAGCATGTCTGCTAATGATATGGCACTGTGCTCTCCCAAGCACTTAGAACAGTGCTTTGCATGTAGGAAGTTCTCAGTAAATACCATTGCTCATTATGTGTCAGGTACTGTACTAAGTGTTGGGATAGATACAACCTAATCAGGTTGGACACAGTTCATGTCCCATGTGAGGATCACAGACTCAATTCTTATTTTACAGATGAGGTAACTGAGGTACAGAGAAGTTAAGTGACTTGCCCCAAGTTACACAGCAGACAAGTGGCAGAGCCAGGATTAGAAGCCAGGTCCTTCTGACTCTCAGGCCTGTGCTTTATTTACTTGGCCTGGCTGCTTCTTGTGGGTGAAAGCTCTTACTTGGGTGAGAGAAGGAGTTATAATGGCAAATTATATCCAGAAGGCAACATCCAAATGTCCCCTGATGTGTACTTACTTTCACAGGTGTCCACAGAGCCCACTGCCTTGCCTGTCTCTATCCTCTGCTGGACCACTTGTTGCCCTAAATCAGAATGAACAATAAAGGAAAGTAACTTTCTTTAGCTAATAGGGCATCTACATTTCTGAAGAAGTAATAATTTCATAGTTTACCTTCTATACCCTCACATCCTTCTTAGGACTCATCACTTCAGGCCTTTAAGCAAGACTGGTAGATCTGAGTGAGCAATCTGACTATTGGTCACTGAGGCAGTAAGAATAGCAGGAGATTTTCTGGCTTCACTGTGGTTAAATCGTTTGTGTTTCTGGGGAATTCATTTTCCCACCTGGAAAGAAATTTCACAGATCTGAATTAGAATGGATTTATGCCATGTTTGAATTAAGATGTCCTCTTTGGACATGTGGTATTCAACTGGCCAAAGTGTTAGTGTTTTACCTTCGATTATCTTTGAAAAATGGGAATGCCAGCTCTGTGGTGGTAGCAGAATTTTCTTCAGAGATTGGAGTCATGGAAGAGAGAATTGGAAGGGCATCTTGATGCTCTTCTCCCTCATGTTTGTTTCTCCAGGAGGAAAGGAGCATGCAGGTTGGCTGCCCTCCACTCTTCCCTAGCCCGAAATTCTTGAAATTAGGATCTAGGACAACCACTATAAGGAAAGTAATATGTTCATTCATTCATTCATTCGGTCAGTCAGTTAGTCATATTTATTGAGTGCTTACTATGTGCAGAGTACTGTACTAAGCATTTGGAAAGTACAAATTGGCAACATATAGAGATGGTCGCTACCTAACAACGGGCTCACAGTCTAGAAGGGGAAGAGACGTTCAATAAATCTACAGTACTTCTATTGACTGGCTAATTGAAAGACTATTTTAGGATGAATTTCATTTTTAAATCTGAATTTGTTTCAACCCATTAAGATGGACATTTTATTCGTAGGGGATGAGGGTTTCTTTAAAATTAACTGGACTGTAAAGATGTGAGTCTTCAATATATATTACTGCTAATATTGGATTTCCAATTCACAGAGTAGAAGAATGGATTTGAGGGAAGAATATATTTGTAGACAACTGATAGAGCATATGATAAATTATGTGAAAGAATAGACATTGCTCATTATAGAACATTAATCAAGGTGGCTTAATATCATTTCATTAAAGGTCTCAATTCTAGACCATATTAACAAGGGTCAGGTCTCACTGTCTCTGAAATGGCTATGGAAATTTCTGGGTGATACTTAACTCCTTCAGAGATGTCAGAACTTGGAACTTTTGTTTCAAATTAGATTATTAATTTAGACTGAATTAGTGTGTGTGTGTGTGTGTGTGTGTGTGTGTGTGTGTGTGCGTGTGTGTGTCACAAAAGAAAAGTTCAACCAAGCATTTGCTTGGGGCAGAGGGATCGTTCTTAAAGTGGATCTACCTTTGAGACCACTATGGACATGTTGATCTGTGTGGAGAGGATGGGAGTTTTGACCGATCACAGCTGGAGTTGAGCAGCTTGCATGTAACTTCAGCGATTAGAGCAGTGTTTGGCACGTAGTAAGAACTTAACGAATACCACAGGAAAACCCCAAACCTCCTAGGTCAATTAAATCCAAGATCACAAAATGTACTGTATTTTCTTGTTCATTTGACCATCTGGAATTAACATTCATGAAAGTATTATTTTTATGAGTAAAAGTACTGTAAAGCATTACGTTGATTTTGATGCTATCTTAATTGGAGGACTGAGGTATGCCTATATACAGATTAATGCAGCATCCCATCTAAAAACTGGGAGTACATTCCCACAGCACCTATGTACCTATCCATCATATATTTATATTAATGTCTGTCTCCCTCTCTAGACTATAAGCTCGTTGTGGGCAGGACATGTCTACCAACTCTGGTAGCTTAGATTTTCCCAAGCACATAGTCCAGTGCTTTGCACACGGTAAGTGCTCAATATGATTGATTGAGTCAGTCACTGAGGATGAGCAAACATGGCCTACTGCTATCATGAAAGGGGCCTCTCTTTTGAGCAAATACTTCATAATAATAATGCTAATAATGGTATTTGTTAAGCTCTTGTTATGTGCCAAACACTGTTCTAAGTGCTTGGGTAGATACAAGGTAATCGAGTTGTCCCACTTGGGGCTCACGGTCTTAATCCCCATTTTACAGATGAGGTAACCGAGGCAGAGAGAAGTGACTTGCCCAAGGTCACACAGCTGATAAGTGGCGGAGCTGTGGTGAGAACCCACGACCTCTGACTCCTAAGGCCGGGCTCTTTCCACTAGGCCACACTGCTTCTCCCTGCTTTTCATAAGGGGGCAGGGGTGCAAAAATCAAATATGGCAACCTGTGAGCTGACTTTAAGCAATATGCCTGCAACTGTGGATTTCACATTAGTCTTTGTATTTGAGTGTGAGTGGGACTGAAATCTTCACCATCCGTGGGGGAATCTTACTTTTAAAATAAATTTGGAAAAGCTACCAGCTCTTGCTATTATCTTTATTTAGATTACATTTGTTTCACCTATTTAATACTTGTTTCAGCTATTCTGAAAAGTCCATTTGCTAAGCAATAGAGGAAATTTAAAACTAACTTACTGATTGGCAATTGATTGCATTTCTTAGAGATGATTTTATACTGTGGCCTAGTAATAACTTCCCATTTAGTTTGGTGAGATATCTATTTCACCCAATATGAAGGATTTCACTAATGTGGTATTAAACTCTAAGCCTATTAGCAGTTATATAAGAATGTACTATTACTTTCCTTTTTTCTGTAGGTAGCTTTCATAGTCTAGGCTTTTTTTAATCATATGTACTGACTTTAAATTTTCAAAATGATCTATGCTTCATTGTGACTTTTTAGTAGACGGGGATGGTTGTATGTGCCTTTACAGAAGCTAGCCTCAAGCATTTTTTAAGAGACAGAGCTAAAAGAATCTGCATTCCATATAAAGAATTTGGGTTCATGATGAGAATTAATCCAGTTAAGAAAAATATCTTGACGTGATTTCTAGCACTTAGAGGGATAAGAGCAGCAAGCATTGGTGGCATATTTTACCCAGAGCCCCAGCTTAATTCTATTCTTTCTATAATTGTGAATGTGTTAAGAAGACTTTTCTACTAGTGTTTGCCCTCATACCACCTTTTTCAAAAGCTGGATACTGAATGAAAATATTCTCTTCAAAAGCCTTTATTTGATATGCTGCATCTTTTACATGCACCTTTGCTAGTTTTTCCAGTAAATTCAGTGCTTAGTACAGGGCCTGACACATCGTAAGCACTTGACAAATACCATAATAATAATAATTATTATTAACTTAATTGGGAAATGCCTATGTTTTTCCAACTCACATGTAATAGTAGTAGTATTAGTAGCAGCACTTAACTGTAACCTGCACTGTATTAGGAAAGTTCAGAATAACAAAGTGACATACTTCATGCACACAAGGCACTTATACTGTGGGAGAGAAAAATAGACACATATACTGACAGTATTGAATAGTATCTTTGTCATCTGGCTATTCAGTCATCCTAATATCTCCTATCAATGTTTTGGTGTTATTGACTCTGCTGAAATTCATTAATTTAATTATGGTACTTGCTTACTATGTGCCAAGCATTGTTCTAAGCGCTGGGGTAGATACAAGTGAAGTTGGGCACACTCCCTGTCCCCCAGGGGGCTCACACTCTTAATCCCCATTTTGCAGATGAGATAACTGAGGCCCAGAGAAGTTAATAATAATAATAATAATGGCATTTATTAAGCACTTACTATGTGCAAAGCACTGTTCTAAGCACTGGGGAGGGTTAAAAGGTGATCAGGTTGTCCCACGTGGGGCTCACAATCATAATCCCCATTTTACAGATGAGGTGAAGTGAAGTGACTTGCCCAAGGTCACATAGCAGACATGTGGCGGAGGCAGGATTAGAACCCAGGTCCTTCTGACTCCCAGGCCCATGCTCTAACCAGTTAAGTCACGCTGCTTCTCAAATGGGTTTAAGGAAATGCACACTTGGTGTATTTGAAAGTACTTAGATTTTTTTGCTTGATGCATGCATCTGCCTTCAACAATGTTTATTTTTTTACCCCTCTTTAAATGAGCAAAACAGGGGCATGCACCCTTCTTTGAAAAGTAGTTTGGTATCTGAATTTTAATCACTCAGAAAAGCAAACATCACTGGTGATACAGAAAGCTGGTTTTGTGGCAGGATTTGACCTCATGTTTGTGACATTCCTTCTTATCTTCATGAAGATTAGGACTTGATAGATTTAAAATACCACTTATTTACTGATCTGAAATGATTAAAACCGGCAACTGAGACTATCTTCAGGTTACAACCTTCATGTGCAATAATTAAAAGGTAGTACTTTATTATGGAGGTACATAGAAGCTTGATTCTGGGTTAGCAGGTTGGTCTAGTGGAAAGAACACGTTGGGAACCAAAGCATGATGTAGTGGATCGAGCAGGGACCTGAGAGTAAGAAGGTCATGGGTTCTAATCCTGGTTATGTTGCCAACTTGTACTTCCCAAGCACTTAGTACAGTGCTCTGCACACAGTAAGTGCTCAATAAATATGATTGATTGATTGATTGACTCCACCACGTGTCTTCTGTGAGACCTTGAGCGAGTCATTTCACCACTCTGTGCCTCAATTACCTCAGCTGTAAAATGGGAATTGAGACTGTGGGCCCCACATGTGTCCAACCTGATTTGCTTGTATCCACCCCAGTGCTTAGTACAGTGCTCGGCATATAGTAAATGCTTAACAACTATCACAATTATTATAATTATTATTATTAAAAGACCGGGTTCTAATTCTGGCTCCACCACTTGTCTGCTGTGTTGTCTTGGGCAAGCTACTTAACTTTTCTGTGCCTCAGTTCACTCATCTGCAAAATGGGAATTCAGTGCCTCTTCTCCCTCCTACTTAGACTGAGAACCTCATGTGAGACCTGATTACCTGCTATCCCCCCCAGTACTTAGTACAGTGCTTGGCACATCACAAGCACTTAAAAATACCACAGTTATTATTATTAATTCTATTATTTTTGCTTATAATGGATTAGCTATTTCCTGCATTTTTTCAGCGTTGATCTTTGATTAGCACACCAATATTTTATTATATTGGAAAAGCAGTGCAGTCAGGTCATTTATCAAGTCTAGCAAGAACAGCATTGCAGTGTCTATCAGTTCTGACTTGCGATACCCCTGCTGGAATTTGCACTGTTGCGTTTGTGTCTTTTTTACTCAAAGCCCTAATTACTTACTATTGCTTCAGCTAAATCTGTATTTTTTTTTTTTTTTTGCTGGAAATGTTCGTCCTTTGAAGTAGATGGGGCGGATCCAATACTGACTGCCCTATCTGGTTTTATAGAGAGAAATTCTGCAGAGTGCCAGCCAAGTAAATGGCTTTACAGCTAGGTCATTTAAGACCTGTTTTAATGGACTGCCTTGGGAATCCTGGGGTCAGCAGGTTTTCCTCCTTGATGGACTGTATTTCATCCTCTGTGGCCTTACTAAAACTTTCCCTCCTCAACTGAGACTCTGTTAAAAAAAATTACAAATCCTAAGAGATAAGGGAACAAAAGATGTATTATCCCCCTTTATTGATCAAAAGAGCCCAATCTTGGGGACATTTAACATCTCATGCTTTAAGGGTTCCATTTTAATCCTCTAGTTCCAGTGCCCCACCCACACCAGTAGAGATAGCAGTCAAGAAGAATAATGGACTAATCAGGAGTCCCACCTGGTGCGGCAAGTTTACAGAAGAAAAAGGTTGTGTTCTATATTTCAACCTCAGCCAAATGGATTTCAATAGATTCATATAAAATCCGACAAACAGTGCAATTCCAAGGCCCCCATTTGGGTCATTGAAGATGAGATTCAGTTCTAGGTCCCCTCCTATTCTCCTTCTACAGCCACTCCTTTGGAGAACTTATTCACTCATATGGCTTGAACTACCCCCTCTATGTGGATGATTCCCAAATCTACACCCTTCAGCCCTGATCTCTCTCCCTCTCTGCAGCCTCACATTTCCTCCTGCCTTCAAGACATCTCTACTTGGATGTCCTGCTGTCACCTCAAACAACATTTTTAAAGCAGAACTTTTTATCTTTCCACCCAAACCCTATCCTTCTCCTGACTTTCCCATGGCTGTAGATGACACCCCCATCCTTTCTGTCTCTCAAGCCCATAACCTTGGTGTTATCCTTGGTCTTGCCTTCTCTTTCATCCCACAAAATCAGTCCACCACTAAGTCCTGACTGTTGGACCTTCAAAACGTTGCTAAAATCCACCCTTTCCTCTCCATCCAAACCGATACCATGTTAATCCAAGCCCTTATCCTACTCCACCTTGAATATTGTATCAACCTCCTTGCTGATCTCCCTGTCCCCTGACTCTCTCCCCACTCTAGTCCACACTTCACTCTGCCGAGAGGATCATTTCTGCACAGAAATGTTCAGACCATGTCCCACCACTCCTCAAGAACCTCCAGTGGTTTCCCATCCACCTCAACATCAAACAGAAACTCCTCACCGCTGGCTTTAAATCACTCAATCAACTTGCCTGGTCCTACCTCGCCTCGCTAACTTTCCTAATACAACCTAGCCTGCATACTTCGCTCCTCTAATGCTAACCTTCCAAATGTACCTCAATCTCACCTATCTCACCATTGACCTCTTACCCACGGCCCGCCTCTGGCCTGGAATGCTGTCCCTCTTCACGTCCCATAGACAATTAGTCTCCGCCCCCTTCAGAAACTTACTGAAGGAACATCTTCTCTGAGAGGCCTTTCCTAAGTCCTCTTTTCCTTTTCTTCCACTCCCTTCTGGGTCGCCGTGACTTGCTCCCTTTATTCAGCCCCCCTCCCAGCCGCAGTACACTTATGTACATAGGTTTAATTTTATTTATTCATAAGAATGTCAGTCTCCCCCTCTAGACTGTTGTGGCGAGGGAATATGTCAGTTATATTGTTGTACTGTACTCTCCCAAGCGTTTAGTATAGTGCTGTGCATACAATAAGTGCTCAGTAAGTACAATTGATTGACTGACTGAGATTGCATATGTTTCTACATTAAGAAGCAACGTGGCCAGGTGGAAAGAGGTCTGGGACCAGACCATATGGTCCTTGTGGACAGGGAATGTGTCTTCCAACTCTACTGTGCTGTACTCTCCCAAGTGCTTAGTACATTATGCAGCATACAGTAAGACCTCAGTAAATACCGTTGATTGATTTCTGACCCCAGCTCCACAAATTGCTTGCTATGTGACCATGGGCAAGCCACTTAATTTTTCTTTGCCTCAGTTTCCTCATCTATAAAATGGGAATGAAATACATTTTCTCCCTCCCTCTTAGACTGCGATCTCCAGGAAAGAAAGGGACTGTGTTTGACCTGCTTACCTTAAATCTACTGCAGCGCTTAGTGCAAAGCTTGGCACTTAGTAAGTGTTTGACAAATGCCACAATTATTACTATTGTTATTTAGAGTTAGAAACATGTGGAATCTGAATTATTTTTAGTGGATATTTGGTACATTGCTCTATTTTAATCATCCCTCAAGTATCACTATGCTGTTGGACTTGGTGCTTGGGTCTGCTCTCCAGAAATAATTGTGAGTACAACTATTTTCCCATGAAATTAAGACATTCCCAAAACTTAAATGGGATGAGAATTTGGCCTCTTTCCTGGGATAAGGAAAATGTCATTAAATTACTTCTAGAACCGAGTTCTAAAAGTAGACAGCCATACAGCTTCTGCTGGGTTTATTTTTAATGAAAAGAAAAACAGAGCCAGAATTTGCTGTTGTCACTCTCAGGAAATTGTGCACACTCTGTTTATTCCAGAAGAAAATACTGTTTTGGGCATCAGGCCAGCTTACACACTAAAGTGACTTGGATTCCTTAAAAACTCATACTTGAAGGGGAAAATGTAAATGGACATTTGGGCCCACGTATTTGAGTACAATAGGGAAGAATGACTGTAGCATGGCCTCACAAATGAATTTCCAAATTAATGTTTAGGCTGAGAGCCTAGGGGAAAAGTAAATCTGTGGTTGATGCGAATGATGTATTTATTTCTTAAGAATCGGGAGGTCAGTTTGCAGCTGGTCTGCCAGGGCTCTCTCCTCCTCACTTGGAGGGGTCCGAATACTCCACAGGTAAGACGGATACGGTTTGAAAAGAGAGCCCCGGACTCCTGGTAAACTATCAAAATCAGGATCGTCTCTGTAGTTGAGGTTTCAGCTCTGCGTACGGCTTCTCTTTTCTATTTCTAGGCTTCGGTTTGTACTTCTGACATCTCCAGAATGAACCGAGTTGTGATATTTTGGTGAGCCCGGGTAGCAAGCGTGCGTTAGTAGGATGCCAGCAAACAGTCTGGGATAACTGAAGCTAGCAGAGTTAACGTGGAGTCGCGCCTGCCTCCCGCTTTCTCGTCCTCCCCGTTATAGTGAACCAAGGAGCTGGAGTTTACAGCCACAAGGCACAGCCCCCCTTGGCACCATATGGCCAAGGCGGTTGGCAGTAGATGGTCGCCCACTTTCTGCCCGTTTGTGAGTTCGGTTCGGCTCTCGTTTTTTCTCCTGTTCGGATGCCCTGTGGCTTGCCAGCCTGGCTCTCGGTGAACTGCCCTCGGAAGGAGACCGTTGGATTACTGCCTTCAAATACTTGGTGCAGTCGCCCCATGGCAGGCTCAGGCTGACTCCTAGCAGAAAAACGAAACGAAACGACCAAACAAAAGCCAGTCGGGCGCGGAAAACTGACTCCCAGGGCGGGCCCCCTCGGTGGTCGTTGGCAGGGACTGGCCCTCCACCCGAGGCCCAAAGCCACGCTGGCCCTGCCCGTCCCCCAGTGCCCGGGGAAGGACCAATCGATCAATCAATCAATCGTATTTATTGAGCGCTTACTGTGTGCAGAGCACTGTACTAAGCGCTTGGGAAGTACAAGTTGGCAACATATAGAGACAGTCCCTACCCAACAGTGGGATCACAGTCTAGAAGGGGGAGACAGAGAGGGCGAAAGTGCAGGGCTGGGAGGGGGGCGAAGGAAGGGGGTCTTTGGGCGCTGGGAGGGAAGGTGAGAAGACCCCTTGTTTGGCCCGCTGGGGGGGCTAGTTAGGGGAAGGAGGGGAACCTACAACCCCCGGTTCCTCGCCCCCTCCCCACGATGTCTCGCCACCGTACCCTCCCCACGCCCTCGGGAAAAGTTTGGGATGGGGAAGCCCGTGGAGGCTTTCAGAGTGGCAGGGGAGGGGGTCCGCTCCCATATGGTGGGCAGGGATTTTACGAGGCCCGGTGCCCCTCCGGGGGACGGGGTGCCCTATCAGTACCCCTCCTGCGTCACAAGAAGCCCCAGGCCCCGGGGGGGGGGGTGGGGGCAACAGGCTCCCTCTGGACCTGGAAGGGCATCCCCCTGCCCAGCCCCCTCCCCTTTTCTTGGCCCTGTCCCCGGTCCTTCTGCTGGGTCCGAGTCGGCTGGGAGAGTGCGGGCTCCCCTCCCTTTCTCCTGCTGGCCCTCTCCCTCCCCCCCGACCCCGGAGCCAGCCGCCCCCCGCCCGCTCTGGGCATGCTCCGGGGCCGGCCGGGCACACCGAGCCGGGGAGCAGCCGGGCACCGGGGACCGGGCACAGGGAGTCGGGGAGGAGCCGGGCACGGGCGACCGGGCGCAGGGAGCCGGGGAGCAGCTGGGCACAGGGAGCCGGGCACACGGAGCCGGGGAGGAGCTGGGCACAGGGAGCCGGGCACAGGGAGCCGGGGAGGAGCGGGGCACAGAGAGTTGGGCGCAGGGAGCCGGGGAAGGGCAGGGAGCTGAGGAGAAGCCGGGCACAGGGAGCCAGGGAGTAGCGGGGTACAGGGAGCTGGGCGCAGGGAGCTGAGGAGGAGCCGGGCACAGGGGGCCGGGGAGGAGCCGGGCATACGGAGCTGGGTACAAGGAGCCGGGCGCAGGGAGCCGGGGAGGAGCCGGGGCGGAGCCGGGCACAGGGCCGGACATAGGGAGCCCAGAAGGAGCCAGGCACAGGGATCCGGGCGTAGGGAGCCGGGCACAGGGAGCCGGGGAGGAGCCGGGAGCAGGGCAGGGCATAGGGAACCGGGCACAGGGAGCCGGGAAGGAGCCGGGCACAGGGCAGGGCATAGGGAACCGGGCACAGGGAGCCGGGGAGGAGCCGGGCACAGGGGGCTAGGCACAGGGAGCCGGGGAGGAGCCGGGCACGAGGAGCCGGGCGCAGGGAGCCTGGGAGGAGCCTGGCACAGGGAGCAGGGCGCAGGGAGCCGAGAAGGAGCCGGGCAAAGGGGGCCGGGCACAGGGAGCCGGGGAGGAGCCGGGCACAGGGAGCCTGGGAGAAGCCGGGCACAGGGAGCCGAGAAGGAGCCTGGCACAGGGAGCCGGGCGCAGGGAGCCGAGAAGGAGCCGGGCACAGGGAGCCGGGGAGGAGCCGGGCACTGTGGGCCGGGCGCAGGGAGCCGGGCAGGAGCCGGGCATAGGGATCCTGGGAGGAGCCGAGAAGGAGCCGGGCACAGGGAGCCGAAAAGGAGCCGGGCTCAGGGAGTCGGGCACAGGGAGCCAGGAAGGAGCCGGGCACAGGGGGCCGAAAAGGAGCCGGGCTCAGGGAGCCGGGCACAGGGAGCCAGGGAGGAGCCGGGCACAGGGGGCCGGGCGCAGGGAGCCGGGGAGGAGCCGGGCACAGGGGGCCGGACTCAGGGAGCCGGGGAGGAGCCGAGAAGGAGCCGGGCACAGGGAGCCGAAAAGGAGCCGGGCTCAGGGAGCCGGGCACAGGGAGCCAGGGAAGAGCCGGGCACTGGGGGCCGGGCGCAGGGAGCCGGGGAGGAGCCAGGGAGGAGCCGGGCACAGGGGGCCGGGCACAGGGAGCCGGGGAGGAGCCGGGCACAGGGGGCCGGGCACAGGGAGCCGGGGAGGAGCCGGGCACAGGGATCCTGGGAGGAGCCGGGCACAGGGAGCCGAGAAGGAGCCGGGCACCGGGTGCCGGGGAGGAGCCGGGCATAGAGAGCCGGGGCGGAGCCGGGGCGGAGCGGGAAGGCGGGGGCCGAGAGGAGCGGGCGGCGGAGGCGCCGGCAGTCCGTCCGGAGGGGCGGCCCCGCGGCCCCCGGGCCCCAGCACCCCACGGACACTCGGGCCAAAGTTTCTGGGGTCCGGTCCCGGGCTCGGAGGGGGCGGGCCGGCCGGACCATGGGCACCCTGCGCGACCTGCAGTACGCGCTGCAGGAGAAGATCGAGGAGCTGAGGCAGCGGGACGCGCTCATCGACGAGCTGGAGCTGGAGCTGGACCAGAAGGACGAGTTGATCCAGAAGCTGCAGAACGAGCTGGACAAGTACCGCTCCGTCATCCGGCCCGCCACGCAGCAGCAGCAGCAGCAGGCGCAGCAGCAGGCGCAGCAGCAGGCGCAGCAGCAGCAGGCGCAGCGCCAGGCGCAGCGCTTAGCGCAGCAGCAGGCCCAGCAGCAGCAGCAGCAGCAGCAGCAGCAGCAGCAGGGCGGGGGGCCCGCGGGGCTGCAGGGCGAGCCCAGGACCAAGCGGCAGGCCATCTCCGCCGAGCCCACCGCTTTTGACCTCCAGGACCTCAGCCACGTCACTCTCCCCTTCTACCCCAAGAGCCCACAGTAAGCGGCCGGAGACGGGGCAACCCGGTGGGGGGGAACGGGGGGCAGGCAGGCGGGCGGAGGAGGATGCCCGGTGCCACCCATCCTCGCAACCCGCACCTCTCAGCCTCCCAAACAGGTGTCCCTTCTCGGACGCTCCTCCCGGGCCCACTCGTGCCCTCTCTGCCCCATCCGCTGGCCCGCGTTCTACCCGCCTGGTCCCCACTTCGGGGCGGAGAGAGGATAATAACGATAGCAAGTGTTAAGCGCTTACTATGTGCAAAACACTGTTCTAAGCGCTGGATGCCCGGTGCCACCCTCCCCCCAGCTCGCCCCTCTCAGCCTCCCAAACAGGTGTCCCTTTTGGACGCTCCTCCTGGGCCCACTCGTGCCCTCTCTGCCCCATCCGCTGGCCCGCGTTCTACCCGCCTGGTCCCCACTTCGGGGCGGAGAGAGGATAATAACGATAGCAAGTGTTAAGCGCTTACTATGTGCAAAACACTGTTCTAAGCGCTGGATGCCCGGTGCCACTCTCCCCGCAGCTCTCAGCCTCCCAAACAGGTGTCCCTTTTGGACGCTCCTCCTGTGCCCACTTGTGCCCGCTCTGCCCCATCCGCTGGCCCTCGTTCTGCCCGCCCGGTCCCCACTTAGGGACGGAGAGAGGATAATGATGATGGCAAGTGTTAAGCGCAAAACACTGTTCTAAGCGCTGGACGCCCAGTGCCACCCTCCCCCCAGCCCCCAGCTCTCAACCTCCCAAACAAGTGTCCCTTTTGGACGCTCCTCCTGTACCCACTTGTGCCCGCTCTGCCCCATCCGCTGGCCCTCGTTCTGCCCGCCTGGTCCCCACTTAGGGACAGAGAGAGGATAATAATGATGGCAAGTGTTAAGCTCTTACTATGTGCAAAACACTGTTCTATGCGCTGGATGCCCGGTGCCACTCTCCCCCCAGTCCCCAGCTCTCAACCTCCCAAACAGGTGTCCCTTTTGGACGCTCCTCCTGTGCCCACTTGTGCCCTCTCTGCCCCATCCGCTGGCCCTCGTTCTGCTCTCCTGGCCTCACTTCGGGGCGGAGAGAGGATAACAATGACGGCATGTGTTAAGCGCTTACTATGTGCAAAACACTGTTTTAAGCGCTGGAGCACTGTTCTAAGCGCTGGGCACTGTTCTAAGCGCTGGATGCCTGGTGCCACCCATCCTCGCAACCCGCAGCTCTCAGCCTCCCAAACAGGTGTCACTTTCGGACGCTCCTCCTGGGCCCACTCGTGTCCTCTCTGCCCCATCCGCTGGCCCGCGTTTGCCCGCCTGGTCCCCACTTCAGGGAGGAGAGATGATAATAACGATGGCAAGTGTTAAGCGCTTGCTATGTGCAAAACACTGTTTTAAGCGCTGGGGCACTGTTCTAAGGGCTGGATGCCCGGTGCCATCCTCCCCCCAGCCCGCAGCTCTCAGCCTCCCAAACAGGTGTCCCTTTCGGACGCTCCTCCTGTGCCCACTTGTGCCCTCTCTGCCCCTTCGGGTCCCCACCGCGGGCGGAGAGAGGATAATAATGATAATAATAATAATAATAAGAATGGCATTTATGCAGCGCTTACTAGGTGCAAAGCACTGTTCTAAGCGCTGAGGAGGTTACAAGGTGATCAGGTTGTCCCACAGGGGGCTCACAGTCTTAATCCCCATTTGACAGATGAGGGAAGTGAGGCACAGAGAAGTGAAGTGACTTGCCCAAAGTCACACAGCTGACAATTGGCGGAGCCGGGATTTGAACCCCCGACGTCTGACGCCAAAGCCCGGGGTCTTTCCACTGAGCCACGCTGCTTCTCATATGTGTTAAGCGCGTACTATGTGCCAAGCACTGTTCTAAGCGCTGGAGCACTGTTTTAAGCGCTTAGTACTGTGCTCTGCACACAGTAAGCGCTCAATAAATACGATTGAATGTTCTAAGCGCTGGGCACTGTTTTAAGCGCCGGTTGCCCGGTGCCACCCCTCCCTAGCCCGCAGCTCAGCCTCCCAAACAGGTGTCCCTTTCGGACGCTTCTCCTGTGCCCACTTGTGCCCTCTCTGTCCCTTCCGCTGGCCCAAGTTCTGCCCACCCCGTCCCCACTTTGAGGCGGAGAGAGGATAACAGATAACGATGATGGCATGTGTTAAGCGCTTACTATGTGCCAAGAACTGTTCTAAGCGCTTAGTACAGTGCTCTGCACACAGTTAGCGCTCAATAAATCCGGTTGAATGTTCTAAGCGCTGGGCACTGTTCTAAGCGCCGGTTGCCCGGTGCCACCCCTCTCCAGCCCGCAGCTCTCAGCCTCCCAAAGAGGTGTCCCTTTCGGATGCTCCTCCTTTGCCCTCTTGTGCCCTCTCTGCCCTTTCTGGGCGACGCGACCCACGGTGACCCTGGTTCTGCCCGACCGGGGCAGAGGAGGCCTTCTCCCCCCCCCCTTCCTTTGCCCGCAGAAACCCGCAAATGTCTGGGGCTTTAGACTGTGAGCCCACTGTTGGGTAGGGACTGTCTCTATATGTTGCCATCTTGTACTTCCCAAGCGCTTAGTACAGTGCTCTGCACACAGTAAGCGCTCAATAAATACGATTGATTGATTGATTGATTGATTGATTGGGGCCAAACCCGGGACCCCCCTGGTCCGGCGGCTCCCGCAGGCTGCGGGAGAGGAGGGTCCTCGGGTGGGCTAGTGGGTAGGGACCATCTCTAGATGTTGCCAATTTGTACTTCCCAAGCGCTTAGTGCAGTGCTCTGCACGCAGTAAGCGCTCAATAAATACGATGGAATGAATGAATGAATGAATGAATGGGCTCAAATCAATCTGGAAAGTCCAGATCTCTGTCAAACATAAGCCAAGACAAGGCAAGACAGACTGGAAAATCTAGAGTCCTTTACCGCTTTCCCCTCCGTTACACCCAAGTGCTTAGTACAGCGCTCCGCCGTCAAGCGCTTAGCACAGAGCTCTGCACACAATAAGCGCCCATTAAATACGATTGGATGGATGAAGAGACAGTCGCAGGGTTCCCCTAAGGAATTTATGCTGGACGGGGGACGGGTAAATGAGCAGACTAGATGGGTCCTGAATCCTAAGTGGTCTTAATAATGTAGATGGACTGAGGCTTCTTAACGCTCCTGGGTTGGGTAAGTGAGCAATTTATAGCTTAGCCCTGTTCACGGGGAGCATATAACTTGGCTGAAAATTTTGGCTAAAAACTTGACGTTGAAGAGGAAAGCTTCCTTAGAATAATAGGAGTGATGAAAGAAATCCACCCTTATTAATAAGCAAACGTGAAGCGAGAATTAAAGCAAACGCCTGGCCATGTAATTACGGGGAAATGTTTAAATTAAGGAGAATTTGTATTCTCCTCTCCTCTGCACCCATGGTACTAATAGTCGGTTTGAAGAGCTCTCATTATCAAAGCCCAACGGGCTAAATAAATTAAGAGGAAATAGAGGGTGTATGATAACCCGGTTTGTATTAAGAGAGTGCTCAGTCCATATGTGCAGAATGTGTGAGCCCCCGAAGCCTTGCTGATGTTCCAACAGACAACTGAGAGCTTGGTTGGTTCTTCTAATTAAGAAATACAGCACCTGCTGTTCATCAAATGTGCAGCTCCTCGTTCTTTGAGTAGGAGTTTGAGGAATAGCTCCTATTTTGTAAGGGTTTGATGGGTGTTGGAGGAAAGATAAATATTTTTCTCCAGTGACCCGAGTTCTTTCTGGAGGGGGGGGGGTGGTTGGGGGGCATTAGGGGAAGGAAATCATAATTGCACCCTGAGCTCACTTTAACTTTCTCTCTGTTAATGAACGGTATCTAGTGACAAGCATGCCTGTTTAATGATGTGCATGGGCGTTCTTTTGGGCCAAGTTTGCGTAATGAAAAAGTTACCAGTGACAGCTGTTTGAATAGCTCCCAGTTCTATGGCATCTCATTCTGGTTTATGTAGACTTTTGGACTAGCACATGGAACAAACCCATCCATTTATAAACAGAGAGGTTAGTAGATTTCAGATAGACAGTGACCAGTCTAAACAATGACTCAGATCCAGTGTTCTTGGATTTGGGGAAGAGTAGTGATTTTGAGGGGCGGACTAGGAAGAGGCTCGAAATAAGGAATTGGTTTGATGCTTAGAAGCTTGCTTCCAACTGGAATTTAAAACAAATAAATTAAAAGGAGGAAAGAATGAAGGTGGGAAATGGTCTTAAGGTTGAAAACAGTGCACAGTTTTTCAGTCGCTTAAATTCTGCGGTCGAATCAACTTGAAAAATTCTATATTTTGGGGTATTCCAGAAATGGTGAGCTTTTTCTGAAAATTATGTTGTGAGAGTGGTTTTTTACCAGACTTTCAGGTCCCAGAAGGGAGTCACCTGATAGGACTGACAATAGAGTGATTTTCTAGCCAGAGAAACTTTTGAAAAAATATCTGTTCATTTTTTTTATCCTCACAGTAATAGGTTACACAAGTCGAATTGATTTTACTGCCCAACTGCACCTTTCGTAGCAAAAAGATTTAGAGCCTTTATGCAGCATATTTAATACTGTTTGAATGATTATCTCACAGATCTTCAAATGTTTAATTTATCGAGATCATGCAGACCCAAAAACTTGAATAAACTAGCTTTGGTCAAAACACACTTAAATAAAATGACTTTGCAGTCTTCCTAGAAGTTAATGATTATTGGTATTTCATCCCAAGGTAGTTAAAATTACTCATCCTAAACTTTTTCACAGATCGTGTTAATGGTGAGTAGACATCATCATAAAAATCTAAGTATCCAAGGAATTGATTTCTTTGTGCACATTAGTTTTCAATTCTCTTTCCATTAGATTCAGATCACTGCTTTTCCACTGTTCTGTGTAATTATGTGGCATATCCAAAGGTATTTGCCTGGTTTGTCTTGTCATTCGTAACAGTTTAGGTTTTCCTGCTTTTCCTAATTCAAAAGAATCCCAGGCTGTGTGCTCAGTGAAGCTCATGAAATCAGATTGGTGTAATGATTCCTGCTGACATTTTCCTTAGAGCATTTGTGGTTGATGCCAGGAGAGAAGACTCTCCCAGAATGATTTTTTAGGGATTGCTCAGGATCTTCTGATAGTAGAGGCTGGTCCCATGCGAACATTGTAAAATCAGGTCATTCTGGCCAGTATGTTGTGACACGTGGGTGGAGCTTTCAGTCTGATTTTCCTGCACTGCTCTATAGAAAGAGATTGTGGGGAGCAGTGAAATTGAAGAGGTCAAAGAGCAGATGAGCGGTCCAGAGCCCATAGAACATTTTCCTCAAATAGTATATATGGAATATGTGTTGCCAACTTGTACTTCCCAAGCGCTTAGTACAGTGCTCTGCACGCAGTAAGCGCTCAATAAATACGATTGATGATGATGGAATTGACTAGTCTTTACCAAGAAACAAAACCAGTACGACTATTCATTTATTCATTCAAACATATTTATTGAGTACTTACCGTGTGCAGAGCACATATAAGAGATTAAAGCGATTGAACCATGTGGACTTACAGTTAATTATCAGGGTTCACTAAATAGCTCACCTAACACTTCATCAAAGTTACTTCATTTTAGAATTGCCTCTCCAATCTGTAATACCGCAAAAGTTTCCAGCCGTATAGAATATCCAAAACCACATGTGGTCACTAAATAGCCATGATTCCTCCAGGTAGCTGTACTTTGCTTACCTAGATATACGCTGTCATTTTGGTTCTATCATAGTTCCCTGAATTTCTTCATAAAATAGAACTCGGCACTGTTAGTTGCGGTTTTTTTGTTTTGTTTTGTTTTTTTAACCCCAGAGTTAGTTGCATTTGGGAAGAGGTTGAAATGAACCGTTAAGTTCGCTTAAGCTGTGGAATATTCAGTCAGCCAAGAAAATGAAAGGGAACAATATATGAACTGAGAACTCTGAATGTTATCATCACGTTGCAAAACAGCTCCTAACTTCAGACATCTACAGTTCCTGCCATGAAATCCAGTGTAAACTTTATACTCAAATACTGTTTTGGGACAGGAAAATGATGACTTAAGAATTTGCAGTGTTTTCTTCATGGCCTGATTTGACATATTTTGTTTGAAAATTTGGTTTAGGGAATGGAGACATTTTAAAACCTGGGTTTCATCAGTTATTGACAGGGCTTTCCAATCTCCCTTCATTTGTGAAAACAAGTTCCAAGGGACTTGGGCAATTCTTAAATTCTTAGAGTTCACAGACAGTTTTGATAATTACTTAATAGCTTGAGGATACACCCCAAGGTTTTTGAATCACATTTTTTATCACTATGGAAATGAATTCGGTAATTTGTTTGTGATTGAAGTTATCTCTCTGAAGTTATCTCCCTTTACCTGTGGGAGATCGGTTTTGGAATCTTCTCCTTATCAATCACGTTAACTGTTCCTAGATGATCTAGTCTTAGTAGTAGTCTAAGGTTTTTTAGATGGTATCGTACTGATCAACATGTTTCAGTAACTGAATTTCCAGTTTCACTCATTCAGTAGTGCTCGATTCTGTCAACCCAGGTACACTGTATAAAATCAGATTCCCAGCAAATTTAGATAAAATGGAAATCGGTAGGAATTGAATCTAAGGATTTTGTTATTCCTCCAACTTATTTTTTGATGTGCGGGCATATTGAGTTCCAAGTTACTCTAATGTAATCTTGGGCTAAGCTTTCACCCCTCAAGTCTAAATGTGTTATTAATCGAAGTAAGGGTCATTCCAGTCTACAGAATGATGAGTGACACAGTGTGATCACACATCCCTAAAACTGGGGATTGAGTGAAAACACTGACAAATCTTTACATAGAGAAGATCTAGTTAGTGTCATGGGAATTTAAATGGTCAGTTTCCTCAGTCCGTTGAGCCACATTTTTGGACTTGCGCTGCTTGTTATTTCTCTGAGCAGGATTTGGAACCATAAGGGGAAAGGGTAAAGGAAGGCAGACGATGTTTCTATTGTTGCTGTTGGCAGGTTATAAGGCATATGGGCACATTTTTTTTTCTGTCGGCCTAGCAATGGTGGGGGCTCCATGGTTTCCTAGCAACCAGAATCCAACACAGGGCTGCTGGTCTTTCTGCCACCTCAGCTTTTAGGTGCCATTGCCCATTCTACTGAACCAGTCCCGCTGCTAACACTTCCAACTCTCTGACATTAACCTTCACGTGACTCAGAACTCTCTGAATGCCAGACAGTAAAATAAACAAGCACGTTCCTAAGGCAGTAGTTACCCATGCTAACAACAGCTTATTAGCCAGTTATAGCTGTGGCATTTTGAAAACTCATCTGGGGGGAGGGGGGAGCTGAGGTTTGCCTGCCACCCCTGTCAGTGACAACCACTCCCCACTCTCTCTCTTCCCCTTGCATCCTGATTTCAGTCCCTTTCTCCTTTTGTTAACCATCATGCCTGGTCTCTGATGCAGTGTGTTGCTGTCCCTTGCCTGACATCTCTTCTGATTTCTTTCAGGTGAACTTAGATATAAGCAGCTTATGTGAATTATCTGGAGCTCAATGGAGAAAAAAAATAGTCCAAGGATTAAAAAGAATCTGTCAGTTAATATAAACAAACAATAGCATAAAGCAGCTCCTAGTCATGTGAAACAGATGTTCAGGAGCAGGTGGGACATTACTACACTTAGGGAGGGCCTCCTGCTTTCATTGTCTTGTTTCCTGTCCAGATTCTCTAACCATGGTTATTAATATAAAATGACAGGAGTATTGAGTGAGAACAGATGTGTTCTAGGGATATGAAAAAGGACTCCATAGTCTAACAACATCATCAAGAAGCAGAGAAGCCTAGTGGAAAGAGCACAGAGTCAGAGGCCCTGAGTTCTCATCCCAGCTTTACCATTTACCTGCTGTATCGCCTTGGGCAAGTCACTGCTTGGTGCATCAGTTTCCTCATCTGTAAAATGGGGATTAAATGTCAGTTCTTCCTCTTACTTGGACTGTGAGACCAATAAGGGACAGGGACTTGTGTCCAAACTGATTATGGTATATCTACCACAGTACTTAGTACTGGGCTTCCCCCTCTAGACTGTAATTCCCCCTCTAGACTGTAAGGTCATTGTGGGCAGAGAATATGTCTGTTATATTGTGATATTGCATTCTCCCAGGTGTTTAGTATTGTGCTCCGCACACCGTAAGTGCTCCGAAAATACGATTGACTGACTGCTTGGCACGTAGTATTAACTATTGTTACTATTACTATTATTATTATTTGGGATCCATATATAGATGAGACAGAGGGAGAGAGAAGAGAAGGAGAAAGGACACATGAGAAATAATGAGTGTGTGTGGGCTAAGGCAAAAGCTTTGAGAAAGACAATATGAGGTTGGGGAGGAAAGGACTTGGGGGCACAATGGGCCAGAGATAAAGGGCTTGAGGGACGTGGAAGAAGCAGTCCCCTAAATGGGAAGAGGCATTTTAAGGAGAGGGAATTGTGGGCCATGGGACTCAAAGATTTGAGGGCAAAAACAATTAAAAAGATACTGAATTGTCTTCCACTAAGTGAAGGAAGGCATCCAGAGTCTTCCTCATAAAGTACTGATTTAGAAAACAGACAGGATCTTCTAGATGAGCTAGAATCCTGGGATATATGAAGGGAGAGACAGACTTGTAAGTCCTGAGGAAACAGCAGGGAAGAAAGACAGTTCCCTGATTCAAGAGGGGAAGGTAAGAGACTGCTGTGTTTGTGTGCAAGAAAGAAAAAAGAAAATGAGACCTGTGTTCAGAGAGTTTCAACCAAAGGGGAGGGAGGAATCTGGAAAGAATTAGAATAGAGGAGCAGTGTGGCTTAGTAGATAGAACATGGGCTTGGATGGCAGAAGGACCTGGGTTCTAAACCTAACTCTGACACTTTCCTGTTGTGCGATCTTGGGCAAGTCACTTTCTCTGTGCCTCAGTTACCTCAACTGTAAAATGGGGATTAAGACATGAGCCCATGTGAACAAGGACTGTGTCTTACTTGGTTAGCTTGTACCTGCCCCAACTCTTAGTAAAGTGCCTGGAACATAGTAAGCTCTCAAAAAATACCATTAGAAAAAAAGGAAGGGAAAAGGCCAGTAACCAAGGTGTTTTCGTTCTAAGGGCTTACGTGCCTCATGCTTTGAATTGGAGGATCTCTGAGCTCAGGACTCATTGAGGGTGAAATCTGGGTGCAGTGGGTGCAGATGTGGCTGAACATTCTCTGTTCTGTTCAGAGGAAGAGCAGACACATGCTTTGCTGCCGCACCAGTGCGGTCCAGAACACCCTAGCTGCTCCTGTTTCTTTTTTCAGATTTCCTCTTGGCCTTCCAGTCCTCCAGAAGTCTCTGTTCATGGAGAGACGGATACTCCTCACCCAATGGCCCCGATCTGATAAATCTTACCAGCCAGCCAGCCGAAAGCTTCTTTTGGCTACTGTGTGACAAACCATTCTCCGTCACGGGGAATTTGCCAAATCAGTATGGACATTTCATCAATTTATGCAGGAGGAGTACTGAGGAATGATTTACTCCACATCCAAGATAGAATTTGCATAGACTTATTTACTGTTCCGTGGGGCAAGCTACTCTCTTGCTCACCTTGAGAATCAGCAGAATCTCAGGGATGGTAACCACTCATACTTGCCCCTGAGGCTTGGCAGCTAATCCACTTTGTCTAATCCCTCATGCTTCTGGAGCTGTCATCGTCCCCTCTGGTCTTGGAGTGAATCCGGTGCAGTTCCAGGTTGCAAATTTGCCAAAGCCATGTAGTCTCTAGTGATGGTAGGCTGCTGACGTTTTCGTCAGTCAGAAACTTCGGCTACTGGTTCTTTAAGTTCCTCACTGGGATCTTATGGTCTTTGCTGTTTGGTTTTAGCTTTTTCCTGCAAGAACTGCCTAAGCAGCAGGTGTGTTCTGTCAGCTGCCCATAGACATAGCTGAGGGACACACGCCTAAGGGGAAGATGGGCAAGTTCCCTCCCATGGCAGCACAGTACTTGTAGCTTTTCTTTCTCTGGTATGTGATGTCCTGGGAGCCAGCTGAAGGTTTTTCGATAGATATTTTGCCCTTTTAAGGCAAACGGCTGGAGCCTGGGCCTGGGTTGCACTTTGAAGCCGCCTGCAGCAAAAGGAAGGAGGAGAACGAACCTCCAGACAGTTTGGTTAAGTGCAAACATCCAGAATTCTCTGGGGATGGCCAGGAGGGGCTGCTGAACCTGCCACTGGAATGGCATTCTGAACCTGGAGGGGGAAATCGCTTGGTTTTGGACCACCACCAACAGCCCACATTTTTATTCTTAGTCCTGCTCTGGCATTCAGCAAAGGGCTTCCCGTTAATCTCATGAGAGAAGCAGTGTGGCCCAAAGGAAAGAGCCCAGGCCTGGGAACCGGAGGACCTGGCTTCCGATTCCAGCTCTGTCACGTGCCTGGGCAAGTCACTTAACTTTTCTGTGCTTCAGTTCCCCTCACCTGCAAAGTGGGGATTCAATATTTGTTTTTCCTCCTACTTAGACTGTGAGCCCCATGTGGAACCTGAATCTAACCCGTGCTTAGAACAGTGCTTGACACGTAATGAGTGCTTAACAAATACCAGTTTTTTTTGTCTTTATAAACTCTCTAAGATGGTCCTAATTGTTTCTGATATTTAAATTTGTAATTTAATCATTATTTCCTCGGGCTAGGATTAGCAAAATACAGTGTTTTATACGTGAGATGAAATGCCTAATATAATTGCAAATACTTTTGATGAAAATAAGCTTCTTATAATCAGTGTCAATGATGATGCCTCTCTTTTCCCTTTTGCCCCTCCCTCTAAAAGATGAAAATGTATTCAGCAGACTAGGAGCACATAAAGCATGCAGATGTAATGAGAATGGCTGAGGACAGGGACATTTATCTCATAATGAAATTAATCTTAAGAAAAACAACCTCTTTCATTGTGAATTCAGTCTCATGTCCGGGGTTGGTTTATTGGACCTAAATGCTAGGGACGATATGACATGAATTAGCAACCAGAAGAAGCAAACACACCAAAGAGAACGTGTGTATTAGCACACTTCTATTCAGGAGTTTGAAGCTGAATGACTTTGAATGTTGGTCAGAGCAAAGGGTATTCCAACTTTTTTCCCTGGATACATGAAGCGCCTGCCTTTGAGAATCTTTGCACCGAGAGAGAATTTAAAAGGTACATAGTCTATTTACAGGCTGGTTTCCTAAAAAAATGTGCAATTTTAAGTAAAACCAGAGGAGATTTGCTCTGTAGGTACAAGCCTGTTGTAGCTGCCTTCTGGATATATTAAAGGTAAATAGGGAACAGGTTTCCAAGGCTACATGTTATTCATGACAGCGGGCAAATATTTTCCACCCTAGCAGTGTGGTTTTACTTAAGGATTCCAATGGACTCTGTAAATGCTAACTAAGTTGGTAGGAAGTAAGAGCGAAGCATTTGCTATTCCTAGAGATGGGGAAATATTCTTTCCAATACTAATAAGTTGTATGATTTTTATTGAGTTCTTACTACAGGCTAAGCATTGTGCTGGGCCCTACGTTAGTTATAAGATATCAGAACAGACACAGTCTCTGTTCCACGTGGGGCTCAAGACCTAGGAAGGAGAAAGACCAGGTATCTTATACCCATTTTCAAATGAGGAAGCTGAGACACAGGTTAAGTGACTTGCCCAAAGTCACATGGCAAGCCAATCAGTCAATCAATCAATCAATCAATCCTTTTATTTCAGATGAAGAAGCTGAGGTGCAGGTTAAGTAACTTGGAGAAGCAGCGTGGCTCAGTGGAAAGAGCCCAGGCTTGGAGTCAGAGGTCAGGGGTTCAAATCCCGGCTCCACCAACTGTCAGCTGTGTAACTTTGGGCAAGTCACTTAACTTCTCTGTGCTTGTTACCTCATCTGTAAAATGGGGATTAAAACTATGAGCCCCCCGTGGAACAACCTGATCACCTTGTAACCTCCCCAGCGCTTAGAACAGTGCTTTGCACATAGTAAGTGCTTAATAAATGCCATCATTATTATTATTATTATTGCCCAAAGTCATATAGCAAGCCAATCATTTAAAGATCATTTAAAGTGGCTCCACCAATTGTCAGCTGTGTGACTTTAGGCAAGTCACTTAACTTCTCCATGCCTCGGTTACCTCATCTGTAAAATGGAGATTAAAACTGTAAGCCTCCGGTGGGACAACCTGAGCACCGTGTAACCGCTCCAGCGCTTAGAACAATGCTTTGCACATAGTAAGCGGTTAACAAATACCATTATTATTATTTATCATTATTATTTTGGGGAAACAGCATGGCTCAATGGAAAGAGCCTGGGCTTGGGAGTCAGAGGTCGTGGGTTCTAATCCCAGCTCTGCCACTTCTCAGCTGTGTGACTTTGGGTAAGTCACTTAAATTCTCTGTGCCTCAGTTCCCTCATCTGTAAAATGGGGATTAAGATTGTGAGCCTCACGTGGGACAACCTTGATTACCTGTTATCCCCCCAGTGCTTAGAACAGTGCTTGACACATAGTAAGCGCTTAACAAATGCCAACATTATTATTATTTTTATTATTAATGGTATTTATTGAGTGCTACTGTGTGCAGAGCACTGTACTATGCCCTTGGGACAGTACAATACAATAGAATTGGTAGACGTGTTCCATGCCTTCAGTGACCTCACAGTAAAGGGGGAGGAATCAGACAAACGAATAAATAAATCACATATCTCAAATAAGTGCTCTGGGGCTGATGGTAGGGTGAATACAGATCTTAAGTACATAGACAACACAGAAGGGAGGAGATGTTGGGGATTGAGGGCTTAAATCAAAGCTTAGTAAGGCTTTGAAGGTGGGGAGAGTGGTGGCTTCTTTTTGTAGCTTAGTGGAAAGAGCACAGGCTTGGGAGGCAGAGGACGTGGGTTCTAATCCCGCCTCCACCACTTGTCTGCTGTGTGACCTTGGGCAAACTACTTAACTTCTCTGTGCCTCAGTTTCCTTATCTATAAAATGGGAATTAAACTGTGACCCCCACATGGCACAACCTGATTAACTTGTATCAAGCCTAGTGCTTTGAACAGTGCTCAGCACATAATAAGCGCTTAACAAATACCATCACTTCCAGTCACTGTACTAAACCCTGGGGTAGATACAGTAATAATAATAGTAGTAATTATGGTACTTGGTAAGCACTTAATATGTGCCTAGTACTGTTCTAAGTGCTGGAGTAGATACAAGCTAATCAGGTTGGACCCAATCCCTGTCCCACATGGGGCTCACACACTTAATCCCCATTTTACTGATGAGGTAACTGAAGCCCAGAGAAGTTAAGTGATGTACCAAAGGTCACACAGCAGACACATGGCAGAGCCAGGATTAAAACCCACGTCCTTCTTACTCCCAAGCCTGTGCTCTATCCACTAAGCCACGCTGCTTCTCATATTAGGCATTGTCTCTGACCCACATTGGGTATTACAGTCCTAATTCCCATTTTACAGATGAGATAATTGAGGTACAGAGAAGTGAAGTGACTTGTTCAAGGTCACAGACCAGACAATTGGCAGTGCTGGGATTAGAACCTAGGTCCTCTGAATCCCAGGCCGGTTCTCTTTCCACTAGGCTGATTTGGTGAATTTGGAAGGGAAAGAAGTTCTAGACCAGAAGGAGGATGTGAGAAATGGGTCAGTGGCAAGACAAATGAGATAAGGGAAAGGTGGTGCTAGAAGAGCAAAGTGTGGGGCCTGGGCTGTAGTAGGAGATCTGTGAGGTAAGGTAGAAGGGGGCAAGCTGATTGATTTCTTTAAAGCCAATGGTACGGGAGATTCTGTTTGATGTGGTGGTGGATGGGCAACCACTGGAGGTCAATGATAGAGCTGGGGTAAGAGCCTGCGTTGCTTGACTCCCAGTTCCAAGCCCTCTCCACTAAGCCACACAGCCTTCTCCAATTTAGATGATTTATTTTGCATCACCGTGTGGTCTAGGAAGAATTCCAAATGGTTCCACGTCTTTCGCTCTCAAATATACTCTTTAGTATTAGACTAGGGGTTTTAAAAGGTTGCTCCTTTTCAAACGTAAAGAACTGTAATGCTAGTTAGTCATTTCTATTGTACGGCATCCCATTTCACAACAGCGTGGCCTAGTGAAAAAATCATGGACTTGAGAGTCAGAGGACCTGAGTTCTAATCCTGCCTTCACTACTTTGCTGTGTAACCTTGGGCAAGTCACTTAATTGCTCTATGCCTCAGTTTCCTCAACCGTGTGATCCCTATGTGGGCTACTGTATTCATTCATTCAGTTGCATTTATTGAGCACTTACTGTGTGCAGGGCACTGTACTAAGCACTTGGGAAGTACAAGTCGGTAACATATAGAGACAGTCCCTACCCAACAATGGGCTGTGTCTTGTATCTACTCCAGTGCTTAGTACAGTGCCTGGCACATAGTAAGTGCTTGACTAATACCACAGTTATTATTAGTCAACAAATTCCTTAGCTATTTTGCAGAACATCATGTGATTATGGTATTAAAGTCCCAACAGTTTGAGGATGAAAAATGAAATAATGTGTAAAAAAATTCTTATTTGGAATACACCATATTTTTACAGTTTGATTGTAGCCATAAATTATGGTTTTGATGGTAGTTTTAACTGGACCCTAAGGAAATTAAAAAGGACCGTTGTGTCAAAGGATAACAATGAGAATGTGAAGTTTCCTTCCCTGGATTTCTTGTTACTGGTGAAGTAGAACATGAATTACTCACACTCTAGTAGAAAAGCAGCTTGGCTAGTAGCAAGAGTCTGGGCTTGGGAGTTAGAGGACCTGGGTTTTAATCCCAGTTCTGCTTCTTGTCTGCTGGGTGACCTTAGGCAAGTCACTTAACTTCCCCTTCTCTGCGCCTCAATTCCCTCATTGCAAAATGGAGATTCAATTCCTGTAATCCCTCCTATTTAGATTACGAGCCCCATGTGAGACCTGATTATCTGGTATCTGCCCCAGCACTTAGTTTAGTGATTGGCACATAGTAAGCACTTAAATACCATTATTATTATTATTTTTTCAAGAGGCTGGTTATAAATACCATTATTATTATTATTATTATTATTATTGTTATTCAAGAGGGAAGATGTGGAATGCCATATTCCTGTCATTAAAAAGCCAACTTTCTCTAATCATTAGTGAGGGAGGAATTTTGGACTTAGATTGAAATTGTGCTGAGTTGACAGGGAGTCATCACGTCCCCTTGTTGAAAAATATGAAGCTACTTGTAAAAGGAAGGTGAATTATTTTCTAAACCTGTTATGGCAACTCATATCAGTTTGTGAAGAAACTAAGTTGAATATGCAAGAGAACCTGCCTCAGAACATACACTTCCTAGGATAATATGCTTCTGACATTCAGTAACATATTCTTCATCTTAAGATATGGTACTTCATTATTATGAAGCTATCTAGGGAACTAAAACATGAGATACCTAACTTGAAGATAGCTAAGAAAGTGGATGGTAGTATTAACCTATGTTGTGGATCTGTACAGGTTTTTTTTCCCCTTGGAGCATTTTTTTCCATGAGGAATATTTTCATTCACTTTTCAGAAATAATGGCCTTCTCCCAAAGAGTTTGAGGCAGTGTCCAGAGAAGAGTCAGATGCTCAAAATTCCAAATATAGAAGGGACTAGTGTTAAAACTCATTGTTTAGTGTAAATAAAAGAGCACTTTTTAAATTCGGAAAACTTTATCTGTAAATGGTGCATTTTATTAGGCCTTAAAGCCCACTTTCAAAATAAATGGATCCTTATCATCTGACTTTCTTTACAGTTTTATTCAACTCCAGGCTGGTTTTGTTTTTGTACTTAATGACTTGTCTACATAACAGTAAATGCACATTGGGTAGGCCTAACTGGGGTATATGTTGTTAGTATGTTTGGTTTTGTTCTCTGTCTCCCCCTTTTAGACTGTGAGCCCACTGTTGGGTAGGGACTGTCTCTATACGTTGCCAACTTGTACTTCCCAAGCGCTTAGTACAGTGCTGTGCACACAGTAAGCGCTCAATAAATATGATTGATGATGATGATGATGATATGAGTGAGTAAGACATTTGTTACTTTTTATGGAAATGATTTCTTCCTATCCTTTTTATTCGGATATTTGCAGGGAAGTGTTCTGATCAAGCCTACTGAGTCAATCCATCAGTAACATTTATTGAGCATTTACCATGAGCAGAGCATTCATTCAGTCATTCAGTCGTAATTATTGAGCGATTACTGTTTGCAGACCACTGTATTCAGTGCTTGGGAAGTACAATTCAGCATCAAATAGAGACAATCCCTGCCCAAAACGGGCTCACAGTGCTCAAAGGGATAAAATACAGTAGATACAGTCCCTGTATTCATTCATTCAATCATATTTATTGAGCACTTAATGTGTGCAGAGCACTGTACTAAACGCTTATAAAATGGAGATTACAATTTAGTGGGGAAGGAAGGCAGACAATAAAATAAATTACAAGCATAGGACACAAAGTATGAGGCTATACTCATAAATGTTCTGGGTTTTATGAGGCTATATTCATAAATGTTCTGGGTTTGGGGGTTGGGAGAATATTAAAGTGCTGGGCGTATGAACATAAGTGGCCCAAAGGGGAAGGTGAATAGGGTGGGGGATATGAGGGGTTAATCAGGGAAGACTTTCTGGAAGAAATTTTTTTATAGAACTTTCAAGGTGTGAGAGTAATGGTCTGTTGGATAAGAGGAGGGAGTGAGTTCCATGCAGGAGAGAGGGCATGCATTAGCAGGGGGCTGACACTGAGAGAGATTAGACACAGTATATAGGTTGGTATTAGAGGAGGAAAGTATGCAAACAGGGTTGTATTGGGAAATGAATGAGGATAAGTAGGAGGGAGAGAGCTGATTGGGTGCTCTAATGCTCATTGTGAGTTTCTGGTTGATGGAGTGGTGGATGGGCTGCCATTGGAGATTATTAAAGTACGGGGAGACATGCACAAGGCAATTTTTAGAACTCTATGGACTGGTGAGGGAAGAGATAGGAGGCAGAGAGGACAGTGAGAAGGTAGACACAACAGTCATCATCATCACCATCATCAATCATATTTATTGAGCGCTTACTGTGTGCGGAGCACTGTACTAAGCACTTGGGAAGTACAAGTAGGAAACATATAGAGACAGTCCCTACCCAACAGTGGGCTCACAGTCTAGAAGGGGGAGACAGAGAACAAAACCAAACATAATAACAAAATAAAATAAATAGAATAGATATGTACAAGTAAAATAAATAAATAAATAGAGTAACAAATATGTACAAACATATATAAATATATACAGGTGCTGTGGGGAAGGGAAGGAGGTAAGATGGGGGGATGGAGAGGGGGATGAGGGGGAGAGGAAGGAAGGGCCTCAGTCCCTTCAATCGTATTTATTGAGCGCTTACTGTGTGCAGAGCACTGCACTAAGCGCTTGGGAAGTCCAAGTTGGCAACATCTAGAGACGGTCCCTACCCAACAGCGGGCTCACAGTCTAGAAGGGGGAGACAGACAACGAAACAAAACATATTCACAAAATAAAATAAAATAGCTTCCTCTCTGCCATTTTTATGCGGGGGTCCTACCAGCAGCCAGGCTTCTTTCCGGCTCTTGGCCTTCAGTTGACTTCATGTTATGGTGCTCTAATCAATCAGTCAGTTGTATTTATCGAGCGCTTACTATGTGCACAGCACTGTACTTCTAGACTGTGAGCCCACTGTTGGGCAGGGACCGTCTCCACATGTTGCCAACCCGTACTTCCCAAGCACCCAGCACAGTGCTCCACACACAGCAAGCGCTCGACGGGTCAGTGCTTGGATGAACATTGTAGCAGTTTGGATGGAGAAGATGTGAAGATAGAACCAACAGAATTGATGACACTGACTATATGGATTGAATGAGAGAGATGAATTGAGGATCGTGCCCAAGTTATGGCTCGTGAGACAGGGAGAATGGTTCTGTTTGCAGTGATGGGAAAGTCTGGGTAGGAACAGGGTTTGGGTTGGAAAATACTTAAGCCGAAATTCAATCAATCAGTCATATTTACTGAGAGCTTACTGTGTGCACAGCACTGCATTAAGCACTTGGGAGAGCATAATAACAGAGTTGGAGACATGTTTCCTGCCCAAGAGCAAATGAGTTCCTCGGGGGAGTGGATACAAATAGAGAATTAAAAAGGGATCTTGAACTGAGCTTTGAGAAACCCCTCAGGGAATTGGAGGCAGAGGAGGAGCCAGTGAAAGAGATTGAAAAGGAGTGGTCTCTTCCTTGACACCTTGTCTTTGGCATATTAGTCTCCAGGCAGTGGGGCTGGAGACATTGAGCCCTCTTCCAAGCAGGGATTTTTTTTTAATGTCTTTCCCAGTTGCTCTACATTCAGCCAAGCATTTTTGAAGATCATTTTGAACTGATCAAGAATATCTCTGAAGGATTCTCGGTTTGCTTAGTGTTGAACAGTGGAGAGAAATAAGCTAATTAAATAAATGCTACTTTGGTGAAAATAAATCAATTTTTCTCATTAGAAAAATAGGAAGGTCATCATAATACCATGCTACCATGTTCAATATTCTCTTTCCATGTCTCTTGGTATGTTTTGCCAGTTTTAACCTAGCCTGGCTTTTTAATTGCTCTTCTTTAGGTATTAGAACACACACACACACACACACACACACACACACACACACACATATATCTTTATTTATTATATTTATTAATTTATTTTTGACTTTTATTATTGGAAAATACCTGGAACTGAAAAAGGATGATTTTCTTTCTCATAGGCAATATGAGAATATGAGAATAGGAAATATGATGAAAAGGGTACAGAATGTCCCCCACCCCCTGGAAATTATAAAATATACTAGGAGCCCAGAGTTTAGACTTCTGGTGGTCTTGTATAAATATATAAATGTACTGTAAAATGTTTTACTTTTCTTTTGAAAAATCCTGTGGCCTGCTTTGCAGAAAAAAAGAGGTAATTGAAGTTCCATGTAACATAAGCATGAAGTGGCAAATCTTCTGTAGTATTCTGAAGAATCCTATATTTCATTTTATCGGCACTGATAACTCTCCTTTCATGTTTGCTATTTGTTGTACTCAACAGCTACTGGGCTAGAGTAAGTTCAAGAAGTTCTGTTAAGACACTGAGTGTTTAAGCCAATCCAGATCTGTGACATTTCCAAGGAGTCAAAGCTGTTATTAACCTCTTCCTAGAAGAATAGGGAGTTCAATATTGGAAAATTGGAATCAATATTTAGTCCACCTCCTTTTCAAAAACACTTACCTTGCACAATGTTTCTCCATTATTTCTTGAGAAAGGGAGAACTAGTGTGGGAGGATCATTGTGATCAGGGAACTTGTCTACCAACTCTGATATATTGTACTCTCTCAGCACTTAGTACAGTGCACACAGTAAATGCTCAATATAAATGATTGATTTGTAGGGGTGCCTTTTCCTGGGTAGTACAAGAGAATTCCTGCTAGTTAAGCAGATAAAAAATAACCCCTTTTGTTGCCCAAAAGCTAAATTATGGCTGTGAGCAGCATAGTTTAGTGGAAAGAGTATGGGACTGGGACTTAGAGGATCTGGGTTCCAATCCTGGCTCCATCACCTGACTACTGTATGACTTTGGGCAAGACATTTCACTCCTCTGTGCCTCAGGTTTCTCATCATAAAATTGGGTCTTCAATACCTGCTTTCCCTTCTGCATAGACTAAGAGCCCCATGTGAGCCCCATTTGAGACTGCGAGCCCCACACATGACAGGGACTGTGTCCAACCCTATTTCCTTTTATCTATCTGACTCCTGGGCTGTGTTCTATCTACTAGCCAGGTTGATTCTCTAATCCTGATGCCAAGATTATGGGTTTGAGAAACAGGAAGGATGATGGTACTATCTACATTGATGGTAAAGTCAGAGAGAGGACAGGGTTTGGGTGGGAAGATAAGCTGTTTTGTTTTGGTTATGTTACATTTGAGGTGTCAGTGGGGCTTCAAGTAGAGATGTCCTGATGACAGGTGGAAATATGAGATGGCAAAGAAGGAGAGAGTTCAGGACTGGAGATGTAGATTTGGGAATCATTCACTTAGAGATGTTAGTTGAAGCCATGGGAGTGAATGAATTCTCCAAGGGAGTGGGGGTAGATTGAGAATAGAAGGGGACCCAGACCTGAGCTCAGAGGGCCTCCCACAATTAGGATGTGAGAGGCAGAAGAGGAGCCCACAAAAGAGAATGAGAATGAGCAGCTAGAGAGATGGGAGGGGCACTAGGAGAGGACAATACCAGTGAAGGCAATGTTGGATAATATTTTCAGGACAAAGGTGTCCACATTGTCATAGGCTGCTGAGAGGATGAGGAGAATTAGGATGGAGTAGGGACTGTAGGGTTTAGCAAGAGAGAGATCATTGGTGACCTCTGAAAGAGCAGTTTTCATGGAGTGAAAGGGGTAGAATCCAGATTGGAGAGTGACAAGGGCATGAAATGGAGGCAGCAGGTATAGAAAACTTGCTCAAAGAGCTTTGAGAAGAATGTAGGCGGGAGATGGGGCAATAACTGGATGGAGTTATAGGGTCAAGGGAGGGGTTTTTTTTAGGATAGGGGATACCCTGAGAGCAAAGAGCAACTGAAGAATGATAAAACTGGCAGGCCCAGTATCTTATCAGCTTAGCCTTTCAAGCATTTAATCACAGTGTATCTTCCCCCAAGGACAGAAACAATGTCTTGCTTTCTCCTTTTTCTTCCTTTCAAGGCTCAGGTTGGTACTTTGCATCAGCTGGAGCTCAGTAAATAAGGATGAATTTTTTATGGCCTACTATATGTCAAACACTCTTCTGAGCACTGAGGTGTGTACAAGTTGATTAAGTCAGACATAGTCTCTGTCCCCTATAGGGATCACAGTCTAAGGAGGAGGGAGAACATGCATCCCCATTTTACAGTTGAAGAAACTGAGGCTCAGAGTAGTTAAGTAGTTAGTAGTTAGTATGCCCAAGGTCATACAGCAAGCAGTTGGCAGAACCAGGATTAGAACCCAGGTCCTTCTGACACCCAGCTCCACGGTCTCTGAACTAGGCCATGCTGCTTCACTGAATGAATGATTTAACTAACTAGCGTATTCATTTTATAGAGCAGATGTACATTTTGTAAAACCTGCTCTTCAAAAAAATCTAGAAAGCAACATTCAACCTTTGTAAATTTCCTTTTTTGGCCTGACTTCAGATACTGTCAGTTGAGGCAGTTCCACAGTCAATTGTCTTGAAGTCTAGAAAGGAAGGATTGCATGTTGTATTTGTGATAATGGTGACTGATGGTTTTCCTATCAGTGTAGAGATTTGGGAACAAGTTAAATTCAGTTATAGCTAGCTTATTTTATACAACCTGGTTTGTTGAGCCAAAAAGTTATCTGGAAGATAATGTTAAGACACATTCCCAGTTCTCTGGGAAACTCATCTTGAAAGATGGTGCCTGTAAACATTTGAGGTCATCATTCAGGATCCTATATCTGCTCTTTCTGTCCACCCAAACAGCTGTGACCACTCCAAGCTCTTGTGATAACACAATTAGGTTACTGTATCAGCTACTTCATTAGCTTCCCAGCCTTCAGCTTTGCCTCTATGTCAATCTCTGCTACCGAATGGCTCCTAGATCATCTTCTTTAAATGCCACTCGGTGCACATCTCTCCACTCCTTGGAGTCGTTACCTATCCCTGTCTGCAACAAACTAAAACACCTCACAGTTGCCTTCAAGACTTTCCACCACATCTTTCATATTAAATATGGACTTTCTTCATCCACTACTTTCTATCTTGTACTCTTCACTCCTGACAAGGTTATCTTCTAATTGTACCCTACCCTTGACTTCCCTGCCTCCTATTCTGTACGGTTTTCCTGACCTGGAATTCTTTTCCCCTGACACTGAGCATAGCTCTCCTCTTCTTCAAAGCTCTCTTGTCCTCCTCCCATTCCCCTTCCCCCTCCAGGAAGACTTCCCAGATAATTTCACAACATTCTAGTTGCTTTAACCCAACAGACACCCTTAGCATGAATGTATTTAGTTTGTATCCTCAGCACTTTTGTGCATCTGTAGTTATTATTTATTTATATATTCATTTATTCAACAATTCTACCATATCTGTGCTATTTCATCTCAATATTTGTATTACTTTTTATATCACTGTTCTTCTTCATGTGCCCACTATTTGTAAATTCATTCATTCAATCATATTCATTGGGCACTTACTGTGTGCAGGGAACTGTACTAAGTGCTTGGGAAGTACAATTCAGCAACACATAGAGACAGTCCCTACCCAACAACGGTCTCACAGTCCAGATGATTTTTGATTTCTCCACTGTTACATTGTAAACTTCTGGAAATCAGCAGATGTGTGTTATTTCTATTGTAATTTCCCCTGCTGTTTAGTATAATGCCCTGCACTCAGTAGATAGTCAGGATACTGGGTCATTGACTGGCCTGTTTCCTTTTATTTATTTATAATGTATACATATATATACACATAATGTATAATGTGTAATATAATGTGTAATATAATGTATACACACATATATATATATGTGTGTGTGTGTACATACTCACCATTTTATGTGCATGGATGCTCATCCAAGTTTTTTACAATTATGCAAAATCAACAAACAAGAACACTGATATAGTCATAATCTGGCATTTTTTACATCAAACTTCAGTACCAAATCTAAAAAGGTAATCAGCATTCTATCTTCAAGATGAGCAAGAATCTTGGACTTGCTACAGATGTTTTCATCATCTCTGGGCCCATTTCATCAGGAAGATCTCTGAGGGATATTGATCAAATAGCAAGACAAGGTCACTAACGACAGGGTCCTGGAACACAGCCAGGACGCTGGCATCAAAGCCAAGTTCAAGGCTAAGTCAGTCACATGAGTAAGATGGACTGACATCAGGATGCCTAAGTCATTGAGTTTGGGAGGTTGCATGTACAACCACAGGCCAAGAAGATGGAAGAAACAATCAATCAATCATATTTATTGAGTGCTTCTGTGTGCAGAGCTATGTACTAAGTGCTTAGAAGAATACAATATAACAATATAGTGGAGTTGGTAGACATGTTCTCTGAGCACAACAAGTTTACTGACTAGAGGGCTCCAAGAAAACACTATAAGAAAACTCCAATGTATAACCCAACACAATGTGCGAAGACCTTTCTTTTTGGAGAAGTCATTTTTAATGCCAGGTAAAATTACCCGAATGTCCATTAAACCAAGAAGGAGAAATACCCATGCTGTTGAACAATCCAATCAGTCACAACATTAACCATAGAAAAAACCTCTTGTTTCTGCCTCTTCCCATTAGACTGTAAGGTCCTTGGGTGTATGGATCATGTCTTCCACCTCTATTGCACTCTCTCAACTTAATACAGTGTTTGTACTCAGTCAGCTCTCAACACACGCTATTGATCGACTGATTGTGAATAATTGACTGCATGTCTCAGTTCATTCTTGGATATGCCATTGAGGAAGCAAGCTAGAAGTAATATTCCATTTTAATGCAGAGGGTAGTTGTGCCTATGTAAACACTGCACTGCTTCTTGGAAGGCCTCAGAACATGTTCTTGTAGGAGAGAGAACTATTTCAGTATTTCATTTCAGTAGAGGAGGAGTGCTATTTTGGGTTTCTGAAGTGTTGGAATAAGGGAAGTTATTCACTGATAATGAATTTCCCGTTGAGAATAATTCCCCACAACTTGTATATTTTCTATCTAGGCTGAGAAGCCATGAGATGGAAAAAAGAAATCTTGCCCTATAAATGCTTCTGGGTGATGATGTGGGTATTGTGCTTCAGAAGATACCATTTCCAAATCTGTGTGATTGTAGAACAAAACGGATTACAGCCATGAATTAATAGCATTAAGGGAGCACTTGGCAGTCATGCTGATGAGCTGATATCTGAAGTTTTATCAAAGAAAGAAAATTATAGCTGGTTCATTGTGGATTTTGTCCAGAAACTCAAAAAATGTAGCATCATAGTCCTAAATAGTATTGATCTTTAGATGCCGTAAGAGGACCTGCAACTGCTTAATCTAGCAGAGGTAGTGCTCTCAATATTGCCAAAATTGTGCCCAGGAAATTTGTTTCCAGATTAGTCCCACTCAAAAGTAATAATAATGATTTTGATATTTGTTAAATGCTTACTGTGTGCCAAACACTATACTAACCAGTAAGGTAGTGGTTTGCCACGAGTGGCCTCGGACACCAACTTCTTGAAGTTCCATGTTCCTAGAGCACTTCGTTGATATGACTTTCCCATTGGCCCTGATTCACATTTTCTACAGATATAATAATAATAATTATGGTATTTGTTAAGCACTTACTATGTGCCAGGCACTGTACTAAGCACTGGGGTGGATACAAGCAAATTGATGTGGACACAGTTCCTGTCCCTCATAGAGCTCACAGTCTTATTCCCCATTTTATAGATGAGGTAACTGAGGTACAGAGAAGTGAAGTGACTTGCCTGAGGTCACGCAGCAGACAAGTGGTGGAGCCAGGATAATTCATTTAATTGTATTTATTGAGCACTAACTGTGTGCAGAGCACTGAAGCGCTTGGGAAGTACAAGTTGGCAACAAGTCGGTCAACCCGCTGACCTTCTGACTCCCAAGCCGGTGCTCTATCCACCTTGCCATGCTGCTTCCCTGCCCAAGTCCCTACTGCAAAGTGATAATGAAAAATGCATATATCAAGTTTGATCTAAATATCCAGGGCTGAGCTAGTAAAAGAATGGAGCAGTCTACTGAGCCGAGTGGATCCAGATGAGAGATCTGAACTGTGAAACAAGCAACTTGTATAACAAGAGGAGAGGAAAGGTGAAAGAACTGTTTGGGGGATGAGAGGAGAGAAGAAAATATGGCCGTCACAATATGCCTGAGTCTGGCGCTGCATAAGAAAAAGTCAAAAATTAAGTCTGGGGCATTTGGTGCCAATCAACAAGAAACAGCATTGGCTCAGGATGGCCCCAACCATCAACAGAATTTATTGAGTGCTTACTTTTTTACTGAGCACTTACTGTGTGCAGAGCACTGGACTTCTAGACTGTGAGCCCGTTGTTGGGTAGGGACCGTCTTTATATGTTGCCAATTTGTACTTCCCAAGCGCTTAGTACAGTGCTCTGCACTCAGTAAGTGCTCAATAAATAAGATTGAATGAATGAAAAGTGCTTGAGAGCAATATATTCCCTGTCCACAATGAACTTACAGTATTGTTAAGTGCTTACTATGTACCAGGTACTGTTTTAGACTGTGAGCCCACTGTTGGGTAGGGACTGTCTCTATATGTTGCCAACTTGTACTTCCCAAGTGCTTAGTACAGTGCTCTGCACACAGTAAGCGCTCAATAAATGTGATTGATTGATTGATTGATTGATTGATTCTAAGTGCTGGGGTAGATACAAGCTGATCAGGCTGGACTCAGTCCCTGTCCCACAGGGGGCTCACAGCCTTAATTCCCCATTTAAATATGAGGTAACTGAGGCATAGAGAAGTGAAGTGACTTGCTCAAGGTCACACAGCAGACAAGTGGCAGAGCAGGGTTTAGAGCACAGGTCCTTCTGATTCCCAGGCCCAAGCTCTATCCACTAGGCCATACTGCTTACAGTACTAAGCATTAGGGAGAATACGATAGCTGTAGGAGTATTCATCTTTGCCACAAAGAGCTTATATTTGACATCACCCTTCACTAATCTCTCTCATTCAACCCACATATTCAATCTGTCACCAAATGCTGCCAATTCTACCTTCATGAGATTCATTCATTCACTCATTCATTCAATCGTATTTATTTACTACTTACTGTGTGCACAGCACTATATTAAGCGCTTGGGAAGTACAAATCGTCAACATATAGAGACAGTCCTTGCCCAACAGTGGGCTCACAGTCTAGGATCTCTACAATCTACCGTTTCCTTTCCATCCAAACTACTACCATGTTGATCCAAGCACTTATCCTATTTTTGTGTGGTATTTGCTCAGAATTTAATATGCACCAGGCACTGTACTAAACACTGGGGTAGATGCAAGTTAATCAGGTTGAACACAGTCCCTGTCCCACATAGGGTATACAGTCTTAATCCTCATTTTACAAATGAGGTTACTAAGGCACAGAGATGTTAAGTGACTGCCTAAGGTCACCCAGCAGGCAAGTGGCTAAGTGAAGATTAGAACTCGGGTCCTTCTGATTCCCAGGCCCATTTGTCTCCCCAAAAGCTTAGTACAGTGCTCTGCACACGGTAAGTGCTCAATAAATACAATTGAATGTATCTGTCTCCCCCTTCTATACTGTTGTCTCCCCCTTCTAGACTGTGAGCCCATTGTTGGCTAGGGATTGTCTCTATATGTTGCTGATTTGTACTTCCTAAGTGCTTAGTACAGTGCTATGCACACAGTAAGTGCTCAATAAATACGATTGAAAGAATGAATGAATGCTCTATATAATGTCATACTGCTTCTCCTACCTTGACTACTCTTCTCTGACCCCCACGTCTCCAGTCTCTCCCCACTCACTATGCAGCTTGGATCATTTTCTAAAAAAAAAAAAATCAGTCCATAGTCAGTCAGTCATTTATTGAGTGCATACTGTGTGCAAAGCACTGTACTAAGTGCTTGGGAGAGTACAAGATAATATTATAACAGACACATTCCCTGCCCACAGCAAGTTTACAGTCTAGAGGGAGAGACAGATATTAACATAAATGAATAAGATTACAGCTATGTACATAAGTGCTGTGGGTCTGGGAATGGGGATGACTATAATAATAATAATAATAATAATAATAATAATAATAATAATGGCATTTGTTACTATGTGCGAAGCACTGGAAGCAACATGGCCTATTGGAAAGAGCACAAGCGTGGAAGTCAGAAAACCAAGGTTCCAATCCTGGCTAAGCCATTTACCTGCTGTTTGATCTTGGACAAATCACTTAACTTCTCTGTGCCTCAGTTTCCTCATATGCAAAATGGAAATTCAATGCCCGTCTCTCTCTTACTTAGACTATGAGCCACATGTGCACAGGAACTGTGTCTAACCTGATCATCTTCTATCTACTCTGGCATTTATTGCAGTGCTTGGCACATATTAAGCCCTTAGAAAATGCTACAATTATTATATCTCCCTTTCCTACTCCTCACAAACCTCAAATGGCTGTCCATCCACAGATACACTTTATCATTGGCTTTAAGGCACTCAATCAGCTCTCCCTCCCTCACTGATCTACTACAACCTAACCTGCATGCTTTGCTCTTCTGTCGCCAACTGACTCACTGTACCTGAATCCCTTCTCTCTTTCCACCAGTTGAGGTAACTGAGGCCCAGAGAAGTGAAGTGATTAGCCCAAGGTCACACAGAAGACAGTTGGTGAGCGGGGATTAGAATCGATGACCTTCTGACTCCCAACTGCTATTATCAAATATATATGACTCCACTTTATTTCACTACTGCTTTTAGCTGGCAGCTTGATTGGGTTTACTTTCCTGGTTGTCGGTTCTAATGAGACGTAATCACGTCTTTGGTGAAGGTGTCAGTGGCAGAGAAGAGCTCAACCCAATGGTAGTGAAACTAGGGGAGAAAGTCAGCATCTGTCCAAACTGCCCAAATAGCATGATATGGAGTTTCAGCTTAATAGATGAAGAGTAGCTTTTCTTTTTAAGCCTAGGAGATACATAATTTTAGGAATGTATTATGCAGTTTCTGATGTGAATGCAGAAAGCCTTGGGCTAAACTTTAAACTAAATACTTGTTGGGTCACTAAACTTTCATATATGCTTATGAAAGGCTATTTTCTCACTCATGCTGCCTGCTACATTTACTCGGTACTTGTAATGAAAATTTCATTTAATAATAATAATTATGGTATTTGTTAAGCACTTACTATGTGCCATTCATTCATTCATTCAATCGTATTTATTGGGTGCTTACTGTGTGCAGAGCACTGTATTAAGCACTTGGGAAGTACAAGTTGGCAACATATAGAGATGGTCCCTACCCAACAACGGGCTCACAGTCTAGAAGGGGGAGACAGACAACAAAACGAAACGTGGTCAGGTTCAAGTCATCAGAATAAATAGAAGTAAAGGTAGATGGACATCATTGACAAAATAAATAGAATAGTAAGTATGTACAAGTAAAATAAATAGAGTAATAAATCTGTACAAACACATATACAGGTGCTGTGGGGAGGGGAAGGAGGTAGGGTGGGGGGAATGGGGAGGGGGAGAGGAAAAAGGGGGCTCAGCCTGGGAAGGCCTCCTGGCACTGTACTAAGCGTTGAGGTGGATAAAAGCAAATCGGGTTGGACACAGTCCCTGTCCCACGAGGGGCTCACAGACTCAATCCCCATTTTACAGATGAAGTACCTGAGGCACATGACAGAGCTGGGATTGGAACCCAGACCCGTGCTCTACCCGCTCCACCATGCTGCTTCTTTAGTTCTTTAGTTGTCCTTGTGCTCAGACACCGCTAATGGTGACGTTCACCTATGAGTGGCTGTAGAGCCAAAAGAACCAATGTGGGACCCTCAGTCCTGGGCAAGCTACACACGCACGGACTCACATTTGTTGTTATTGTGCTGTTGTGGGTTGTTTTTTATTTGTAGTACTCCATGCAATTATTGCCTTTGCTTCTTTGTCTCAGAGAACGTATAATTTGCACTGTGGGAAGCTGTAAAGAAAGAAGGAAGCATCATCTCCACCTTCAGTGAGTGTATAGTCTAATGAGAGAGACAACACAAACAGAAATGAGAGAAACATACATACATATATTATAACTAGATAATAATAATAATTATGGCAGTTTTTAAGCACTTACTATGTGCCAAGCACTGTACTAAGTGCTGAGGTGAATAGAAGCAAATTGGGCTGGACTTGTCCCTGCCCCATGTGGGGCTCACAGTCTCAATCCCCATTTTTCAGATGAGGTAACTGAGGCACAGAGAAGTGAAATGACTTGCCCAAGGTCACGCAGCAGACACGTGGCAGAGCCGGGATTAGAACTCATGACCTTCTGTCTCCCAGGCTCGTGTTCCATCCACTACAGCATGCTGCTAAATGAATTTATATCCATAATAACAAATGACACTGAGTATATAACAAGATGAGCATATAGCAAGTATATATATATATATATATATATATATATATATACGTATATAACATGTATGAACAAGTATATAGCAAAGCACTGTTCAGGGCTTAGAACAGTGCTTTGCACATAGTAAGTGCTTAATAAATGCCATTAAAAAAAAGATGATCAGAGTAATGGAAAAAGGAAGGGAGCAGTGGTTATAGAGAAAGGCAGCTTGGTCTAGAGGATAGAGCATGGACCCGGGAGCCAGAAGGATATGGGTTCTAATTATGACTCCCCCACTACTTGTCTGCTGTGTGACCTTCAGCAAGTCACTTAACTTCTCTGTGCCTGTTACCTAATCTGTAAAATGGGTATTGAGTCTGTGAGCCCCAAGTGGGACAGGGATTATGACCAACCTGATTAGCTTTATGTACCTCAGCATTTAGTATAGAGTCTGGCATGTAGTAAGTGCTTAACAAATATCATTTAAAAGAAAAGGATGGAAAGTAATGCATTTTTTTACCCTCTAAACTGCAAACGTGGGAGCATGTCTACCAAGTGTGGTATATTTCACTCTCCCATGGTGCTCTGAACACAATAAGCATTCAATAAATATGATTAATTGATTAGAATGACAGTTCTGGGAAGCAGCATTGCCTAGTGGAAAGAACACAGGCCTGAGTGTCAGAAGACCTGGGCTCTAATCCCGATTCTGCCACTTGCTTGCTGCGTGACCTTGGGCAAGTCACTTAACTTCTTTGTGCTTCAGTTTACTCAATTGTAAAATGAGGATTCAATTCCTCTTCTTCCTCCTACTTAGACTGTGACCCGCAAGTGGGACAGGAATTTGTCTAACCTGATTATCATGTACTTACGTGGTGTAGTGGATAGAGCACAGGCCTGGAAATCAGAAGGTCATGGATTCTAATCCCAGCTCTGCAACTTGTCTGCTGTGTGACCTTGGGCAAGTCACTTCACTTCTAGGGGCCTCAGTTACATCATCTGTAAAGTGGGGAATTGAGATTGTGCGCCCCATATGGGACAGGGACTGTCCAACCCAATTTTCTTGTATCCACCGCAGCGCTTAGAACAGTGCCTGACACATAGTAAGTGCTTAACAAAAACCATCATTATTATTATTCATTCAATTGTATTTATTGAGCACTTACTGTGTGCAGAGCACTGTACTAAGCACTTGGGAAGTACAAGGTGGCAACATAAAGAAATGGTCCCTACCCAACAGCAGGCTCACAGTCTAGAAGGGGGAGACAGACAACAAAACAAAACATATTAACAAAATATAATAAATAGAATAAATATGTACAAATAAAATAAATAGAGTAATAAATACGTACAAACATATATACATATATACAGGTGCTTGTGGGGAGGGGAGGGAGGTAAGGTGGGAGGGATGGGGAGAGGGAGGAGGGGGAGAGGAAGGAGGGGGAGAGGAAGGAGGGGAAGGCCTCCTGGAGGAGGTGAGCACTCAGTAGGGCTTATTGCCCCAGTGCTTAGTACAATGCTTGGCATAGTAAGCCCGGTACAAATATTGTTATTATTATTACTATTAATGATTATGAGTAGTTCTGATAATGAGTAGAGTCAGGTGGGGTTGTTCTTAGAAGGCACTGAAGGAGGGGGAGGACATAACAAGCCTGAGAAGGCAGCTAGAGTACCTTGTTTGGTGTGAAGATAGGAGGTAGTGAAGCCTATTCAGCACAAATGAATCAACCAGGACATTCATTGAGCACTTACTGTACTAAGCACTTGGTTGAGTGTAATAGAATAGGTTGGCCAGATTGCTTCCCTCAAGGAGTTTAGAGTCTAGCAAATAAGTTTTCTCAGCTAAGGTGAAGGGACATTGCTTGACTAACTGCAAAACATTACTCAACTGTCAAACAATCTAAGGCAATTTTCTAAAAACTTCTAGGTGCATGTGTGAGCTTATAAAATATTTTGATTAAGTGGATTGGCCTTACATGCATAATCAAACACTTTTTTCCAATCAAAAGGAGAAAAGCCATAAGGTTTATTTATTTGATTATGTCTAAAATAGATTGTATTCTGCTTCCATAGCTGCATTCAAAAGTTAATAGAATAAGCCATTTCAGTTAAAATTAATAGTCCCGATTTGTTTCTGCTTTATTCACTGAGGGAAGTCTTAGAGGTAACGGCAATTTCAATGATTTTTCCGCAGGACTTCAAGGGAATTCTTTGAGAGCAGCAAGTGACTATGTGCCTCCTTGCTTCATTTAGACAAGCTTTTGTATCGGAGCAGTATGGTACTGGGAAAACTGGCTCTCCAGGCAAAGCAAATTACCCTGAAGCTGGAGTGTCGGAAGCTTTTACTCACTGTGTTCTGGCATTGCTGGACAAAATGAGGAGCATTAGACCACGGGAAAGGTTTTACATTGCCCTGCCCATCAGAGGAGGGGCACGAGGAAAGGGAGTGGCAAGAGTCACTCCCTCCCCCTTAGACTCTGAGTCCAGTGTGGGACAGGGACTGGGTTCACCCTAATTATCCTGTATCCACCCCAGTGATTTAATTAAGTGTGGTCAACAGCACAGTTGACGTCATTGCTTCCAAAGTCCTTGGGCTCCTTACTGGCAGGGATGCCATTTGGGCATCCTCTCTGTGCACCTGCTCACCAAAGGGAAGGGAGGGTGGACCAAGGACAGTGGTGGGAGGAGGAGTTAGCAAGGATCCAAAAGCCCTAGGGAAAAGAAACTCAGTTGCGTCAGTTCAGAATGTGGAAACCGTATCAGGCTGGGGTAATAATAATAATCATTATGGTATTTGTTAAGCACTTACTATGTGCCAAGCACTATCTTAAGTGCTGGAATAGATACAGGGTAAACAGGTTGTCCCACGTGGGGCTCACACTTTTAATTCCCATTTTACAGATGAGGTAAAATCTCAAAAATTCTCAACAATCCTCAAAAATCTCCAGTGGCTACCAATCAATCTGCGCATCAGGCAGAAACTCCTCACCCTGGGCTTCAAGGCTGTCCATCACCTCGCCCCCTCCTACCTCACCTCCCTTCTCTCCTTCTACAGCCCAGTCCGCACCCTCCTCTCCTCCACCACTGATCTCCTCACCGTACCTCGCTCTCGCCTGTCCCGCCATCGACCCCCGGCCCACGTCATCCCCCGGGCCTGGAATGTCCTCCCTCTGCCCATCCGCCAAGCTAGCTCTCTTCCTCCCTTCAAGGCCCTGCTGAGAGCTCACCTCCTCCAGGAGGACTTCCCAGACTGAGCCCCTTCCTTCCTCTCCCCCTCGCCCCCCTCTCCATCCCCCCATCTTACCTCCCTCCCTTCCCCACAGCACCTGTATATATGTATATATGTTTGTACATATTTTTATACTCTATTTATTTATTTATTTAATTTATTTATACATATCTATTCTATTTATTTTATTTTGTTAGTATGTTTGGTTTCGTTCTCTGTCTCCCACCTTTTAGACTGTGAGCCCACTGTTGGGTAGGGACTGTCTCTATATGTTGCCAATTTGTACTTCCCTAGCGCTTAGTACAGTGCTCTTCACATAGTAAGCGCTCAATAAATACGATTGATGATGATGAGGTAAGTGAGGCACAGAGAAGTTAAGTGACTTGCCCAAGGTCACACAGCAGACAAGTGGCAGAGGTGGGATTAGATTCCCTCTGACTCCCAAGCACGTGCTCTTTCCACTGAGTCACACTGCTTCTCTAGGGTGCTCAGGTTAAATCAGGCCGTGGTAGGGTGCTCGGTAGGTTGAATTATCATTATTATTATTATTATTATTAATTGAATTTATTGAGTGCTTACTGTGTGGAAAGCACTGTATTAAGTGCTTGGGACAGTACAATGCAACATCTAACACATTCCTTGCCCACAACCAGGCAGAGGTTGGTAAGTTAAATTAGAGGTGAAGTGCCCAGAAGGTTAAATCAGACAGAGGTGGGGGGCTCAGTAGGTTGGCCTGCATGCCGCTCTCACGAGGTGCATGCTGTGATAATGGTCATTTGAACTAGAAAACCCTAATCTATTATACATTTTTGAGGAGTTTGTGGATTTCATTTGGGCAAAAAATAAAATCTTACTCTTTGTTTATCACCAAATACCAAATTAGCTGAATGCATGCCTTTCTCCACCAGAGTAAGCTGGCTGAACGCTGGAAATGTTTATAATAATAATGATGGCATTTATAAAGCACTTACTATGTGAAAAACACTGTTCTAAGCGCTGGGGAGGTTACAAGGTGATCAAGTTGTCCCACAGGGGGCTCACAGTCTTAATCCCCATTTTACAGATGAGGTAACTGAGGCACAGAAAAGTTAAGTGATTTGCCCAAAGTTACACAGCTGACAATTGGCAGAGCTGGGTGGGATTTGAACCCCTGACCTCTGACTCCAGAGCCTGTGCTCTTTCCACTGAGCCACGCTGCTTTTCATATGTAGTTTATTTAGTGGCTTTGTGGGTGGAGCCTATGGGAAAAGGCAGGAGCGGTTGGTGTTTGCAGCTCCAGGTGCCCGTTGTGCCAGTTTTCCATCAGACTAAGGTCTGGCTTTCCAAGGCAACTGCAAATACTTCCCCAAGCCCTGGGGTTGAGAGGAGGAAGGGATGAAGCTGTAGGACCGAGGTTGAGAGAGGAACTTCTCAGGTGGATTTCTATGCCAAGAGTCACCAGATAATGACTCCGGCATAGCAGAGTGGATAGAGCACAGACCTGAGAGTCAGAAGGTCAGGGGTTCTAATCCTGCTTCTCCACTTGTGTGCTGTGTGACCTTGGGCAAGTCAGTTCACTTCCCTGGGCCTCAGTTCCCTTGTCTGTAAAATGGCGATTGAGACTGTGAGCCCCACGTGGGACAAGGGACTGTATCCAACCTGATCCAACCTGATCCAACCTGCATGGCACATAGTAAGCACTTAACAAATATCATCATTATTACCATTATCGTTATTATTATTTAAAACATCTCTCTGGCCTTCGTCTGACAATAAAGACAAAAATGCTCTAGCAAACCTTTCTTTTCTTTTCTCATGGGTCCTGCCTTCTGGCGGAGTAACAGGTCTCTATATTTGTTCTTTCAATATGAACTTAAGCCCTCAAAGAGCTTTCTCCCTGAAGTCTGGCTAATAGAAGTGGATCATATGCTGTTCATCTTTAACAGAACCTGGTTTAGTAATGGTGGTACAACAGCGTAGTTGTGTTCTATTAGGAAGACAATTCACATTTTTCATGCAGTTGCTGGTTTCCTAGGAAACAAGTGCATGAATACGTATAACCAAACTTGGCTATTGGTCCTAGTTATTCAATATTGGAGCAAAATATAAGCTTACAGATTTTAAGGCAGAGGTAGAAGATGCAGATTATTGGTTAAGGATAGGATGCGTAATTCATGTTAGAAAAACAAGCTTCAAAAAAAATTTCTTGTTAAAAATGAAATCACCAGATATTTTCGTAAGTGTTTTTTTTTCTGCTTTTCATTAGAAGTACAAGCACATTGGCTAGAGATGCTTCTTGTTAAAATTTACAAAACTGTTGTGACACAAGACTTGGATCAGATCTGAGAACCTTGTGAAAAATAGATTTGATCATTAAAGTGCCAGAGCAGCTTGTTTTGTTCATGGATTTAATTTTCCTTGCGTTTGAGAAAATTCTAGAAAACTTAGAGGGATAAATATAACATATCCAATTTTAATGTTATTACGAATATTTAAGATATTTCAAACATTTGTTATTACAAATATATATAGACTGTGAGCCCACTGTTGGGTAGGGACTGTCTCTATATGTTGCCAACTTGTACTTCCCAAGTGCTTAGTACAGTGCTCTGCACACAGTAAGCGCTCAATAAATATGATTGATTTATTGATTAAATATGTTTTTAACTTATTTTATAAGTACCTTTTAATACGGTATCCATTTGCAATGCACATAGATTGCCTTTTTTAATAAAGGTGTCAGCACATGGAAGCATTTTTTAACATGAACCAAGCTGTATTCCACAAGATCTGAACTCGCAAACTGCATACGCTCCATGGACTGTAACTTGGCAGTTAGAGAAGCTAATTATGATTCAGCCGCTCCCTAAAACATTTTTATTAATTGGAGACATGGAACACTTGGTTTTCAATTTGCCTGCCAAACTCCCTTCCCACAATTTCCCAGGTTTCAAAGGGTACCAATGTCTCTAGTACAAATCCAGGCGTTCAAGAGTTCATTTTCTGATCCAATCATAAATCACGCCCGCCACCTAAAGCTCAACATGTCGAAGACTGAGCTCCTTGTCTTCCCTCCCAAACCTTGTCCTCTCCCTGACTTTCCCATCTCTGTTGACGGCACTACCATCCTTCCCGTCTCACAAGCCCGCAACCTTGGTGTCATCCTCGACTCCGCTCTCTCATTCACCCCTCACATCCAAGCCGTCACCAAAACCTGCCGGTCTCAGCTCCGCAACATTGCCAAGATCCGCCCTTTCCTCTCCATCCAAACCGCTACCCTGCTAATTCAAGCTCTCATCCTATCCCGTCTGGACTACTGCACTAGCCTTCTCTCTGATCTCCCATCCTCGTGTCTCTCTCCACTTCAATCCATACTTCATGCTGCTGCCCGGATTATCTTTGTCCAGAAACGCTCTGGACATATCACTCCCCTCCTCAAAAACCTCCAATGGCTACCGATCAATCTGCGCATCAGGCAGAAACTCCTCACCCTGGGCTTCAAGGCTCTCCATCACCTCGCCCCCTCCTACCTCACCTCCCTTCTCTCCTTCTACTGCCCAGCCCGCACCCTCCGCTCCTCCACCACTAATCTCCTCACTGTACCTCGCTCTCGCCTGTCCCGCCATCGACCCCCGGCCCACGTCATCCCCCGGGCCTGGAATGCCCTCCCTCTGCCCATCCGCCAAGCTAGCTCTCTTCCTCCCTTCAAGGCCCTGCTGAGAGCTCACCTCCTCCAGGAGGCCTTCCCAGATTGAGCCCCTTCTTTCCTCTCCCCCTCGTCCCCCTCTCCATCCCCCCGCCTTACCGCCTTCCCCTCCCCACAGCACCTGTATATATGTATATATGGTTGTACATATTTATTACTCTGTTTATTTATTTATTTATTTATTTTACTTGTACATTTCTATCCTACTTATTTTATTTTGTTGGTATGTTTGGTTCTGTTCTCTGTCCCCCCCTTTTAGACTGTGAGCCCACTATCGGGTAGGGACTGTCTCTATGTGATGCCAATTTGTACTTCCCAAGCGCTTAGTACAGTGCTCTGCACATAGTAAGCGCTCAATAAATACGATTGATTGATTGATTGATTGATAAATGGAGCAATGATCCCTAGGGGACAAAGCAGCTCTTCTGCTGACTGACAGACTTTCTCAGTCTACAAGGGCTTTACTCTGATCATGAGGCTGATCACAGATCTAGTGAATGAGCCAACTCCACCATCCTACTGGTTTATAAATGGGTAAACCTCATTCCCGAAATAAATAGACAAAATGAAAATGTCCTTTCCCCACAAACACCTTTAAATGAGGGAGGTGAACAAGAACGACTTTCAAAAACTTAATAAAACACATGTCCCAGGCTACCTAGTGTTTGACCTCAGGTTGTTCTAACACAGTTTATGAAGTTACCCAGATAAAACCACCCAAGCAAGCAGTGCATAGGTAAGGAGAAGAGGAAAGAAGAAATCTGGGGGTAAAGAGTAAGCTTGCTCAGGATGGGTGCAGAGCTGCTTATCTTAAATATGATTTGCCTGTGTAACCTCAGATAACAAAATTATTCATGTTCCTGACATTGATCTTGCAAATCTCAGAGCATTTTATGAACATTGATTCTCTCAGACTTCCTTCCTTGTAAAGCAGTAGCAACTGAGAATGATTTTGGTGTGTAAAAAATTGGTACACCTGAAAAAGCAGTGTGAAATATTTGTTTAATATACAGAAAAATTTTTCAATAATATATTAAGAAATAAAAGACACATTGTGGAAATACACTTGGTTCCATTGTAACTTACTGGCAAAAGCACATATCTAAACATCTGACCTTAATTGAATTTAGCCAGTACTATTCAGAATTGGGCACCACAAACTAGCCTATTATCAGTCATCTCTTGGCAGTTTGCTAAACTCCACTGTCCCCCCTCCCCCGTCCCAAATTGGTAGCTATTTCAACCTTGTGCTGATATTTTTGTGATGCATTTTCAGATTTAATATTCTTGCACTCTAGCCTTATAATTAAAATCACTATAGTTTATATATTGCATATTAAATTTAAGGTAAAGTTGTTCTTAAGGTGATTTATTAAATATGAAATTTACAATAGTACTGATTGATTAGATAATAAAAATGATGACTATGTTTAGGTATTCGGTAATATGTGCTTAGGCTACTGTACTTACAGGGAATTCACTCTAAAAACTAAAGGATAGTTGAATTGCCTTATTTCAAATCACAAGTCAGAGTGAGAGAACAGTCAAAGTTTAATTGACAACCTGGATATATTGGTAGCCCAATTTCCCAATCTTGTTAATATAAGCCTGTTTTAAACCAATTAAAATCTTTGAAACCACACTTCAATATGGAGAGCCAAGAAAGGAGTTAACTACTTATTGCAGTGTGAATAATTGGATTGGCATTTTACTGCCAAAATTGTTATTTTACACACAAATAATTTGTTCTCTGGAAGTTTGCCATGCAGTTTTGCACTGATACAGCCCAGATTTTTGATCTGATGTCATCACTTTAAGTGAAATAATTACTCCCTATGAAAATCTTTATTTTTGCATACTTATCAATAAAGATTTAGATCAAGAATCCTATTCTGGAGTAAAGGTGATTAAAGATAATAAAATCAATGACCAAGATGAAATGGGTTTATAAGGCCATTGGCTCCATATCAGCATTGTTATTGAGACAGCAGTTACTGGTGTATGGCTGTTATAATGTCTTCATTTTATTCTGCTTTACAGGACAGTTTGACACTCTTTTTTATATTTTGTGTGGCATGGACAAGTGACTATCTCATTAACAATTTAAGGGGTTTGGGAGTAAACAATGCATACAATGTTTTGGTGGAAACTGAAGGTGGCTCTTCTGATCCAGAACTGAATTATTCAGTTTGATTCAAGCACACCATGTAGGTGGTTACTGGTTTTCTGTCAGTCCTGGTTGGCGTATTTGAACTAATTCTGGGGTGGCAGACAGGAGAATCGACTTCCCCTTTTTGAACCCAGTACAGGGAGGCTCTTGTGGCAAACATGCATGAGCAAGTTAAAGAGGATGCAAAACAACCATTGTGGAAAACGGCCACCTTGGGTGAACAGGGTTGCATGCACTGTATTGTTCTTCCTGTGGTTCAACACACCTCTTAAGAGAAACCTTAGAAGGAATAGGATTAGGAGGGGTTGCAGAGGAGGTGAGGGGAGCCATTTTTTAATTATGTGGGCCTTTAAAATTATTATTATTAGGAACTAGTCCATGGAATACCATGAGTTAATAAGGATGTGATGCTGGCTAGAATTAGGATGGCCACATTACTTTTCTTGAATACATTGAGACACCCCCAAGGTTTGTATGCATCCCCCATATGAGCCTGGAAGTCAGAGGGATTTAAATTCTAATCCTGGCTCTGCCACTTTCATTCATTTATTCATTCAATCATAGTTATTGAGCGCTTACTGTGTGCAGAGAAGTATATTAAGTGTTGGAAAGTACAGTCCAGCAATACAGAGAGACAATGTCTGCCCACTTGTCTGCTATTGTGACCGTAGGCAAGTTACTTCTCTGTGCCTCAGTTACCTCATCTGCATAATGGGGATTAAGACTGTGAGCCCTATTTGGGACATGGACTTTGTCCAACTTGATTAACTTGAGTCTATCTCAGCACCTAGTACAGTGCCTGGCACATAGCAATTGCTTAACAAATACCACAAAAAATTGTTATGGAATTTAGATCCTTAGCCACTAAATATTACCAAACTGAAAATAATCACGAACTGAATATGGGTCAGCCCAGACGTGGACATCCAAGCATTTTAAGTGATTAAGTGTCCAGTGTACTGGTGCTAGTTGGCTGTTCTGAAGAGATTATTATTATTAATAATAATAAAAGTAATGGTATTTATTAAATGCTTACTATAATAATGATGGTATTTGTTAAGTGCTTACTATTTGAGAAGCACTGTTCTAAGCACTGGGGGGATCCAAGGTGATCAGGTTGTCCCATGTGGGACTCACAGTGTTAATCCCCATATTACAGATGAGGTAACTGAGGCAAAGAGAAGTTTAGTGGCTTGCCTAAGATCATACAGCTGACAAGTGGCAGAGCTGGGATTCGAACCTATGACCTCTGACTCCTAAGCCCATGCTCTTTCCACTGAGCCACGCTTCTTCTCCTATGTACCAAGCACTGTATGAAGTCTTAGGGTTTTACCATACACTCATATCAGACACATTGCCTTTTTCAATTGGGGCTCACTGTCTAAGGGGAAGACAGAACAGGGGTTATCCCCATTTTACAGATGAAGAAACTGATGCAAAGATAAATTAAGTGACCTGCCCAAGGTCACATATCAAGCGAGTGGCGGAGCTGGGATTAGAAACCAGGTCCTCTGACTCCTAGGCTCAAGCTATTCCACTTGACCAAGCTGATTCTCAAGTTGGAGCAGACCCAATTCTGGGATATTTCTGTATGTTCTGAAATTATCTGTCACGGACTTTATAAATCTGGAACTGCAGTGGACAGACTGGAGTGCACGTTTTGCCTAGCTAGAATAAACTGTAGAATTCTGTGGATTCAGAGTTGGAATAGCTCTTTCCTCAATTCCTGGAGGAATAAATATACCTGTTTATCTATCAGTCATTGGAAAATCGTTCTCAGAATCTTGCTTTCATTTGTGAGCCGGACAGTCAAATTCATATTATTTACATTAGGCCCTGTCATTATGGCTCTAGGATTTTTCTGTGGAATTATAATTTGCTTTAGGCCAAGGGTCCATGCTAACCCTGAACTGTAGTTGTGGTATAAAGATAAGTAATTAAATGGAAGAAGTGAACCACCAGGCCACTGCCTCAATATGTGAGAATTTAATTACCTTTTGCTGGCATTCGGCATTTTTTAGACAAAGGGTGCTAAAAGTATTCTTTTGTTAAGCAATAAGCTTGACATTTTCCTTAAATAGTTTGCCTTGGCAGTGTAGGAGCCTATGTCATCTTTGGAGATGTACTAACATTCCCTGGGTGGGGATGCTTCTCTCTGGAGGCCTGAAAAGAGAGCTATGGTAAGAAGCCATCATGGAATGGTAAACATCCTATTTGTCTCTATCCCTTCTCTATTTTATCTTTGGTAATATATTCACTGGGAAGAGAGATTAAATGAGATGAACATCACATATCTAAATCTGCATTTGGATGCTGGGCTTTTCCCCTCAAGGCACTGGTAGACTTTCGGCAACGGGGAAACTTGTTTCCACCCTCTGCATTGCCAGGATCTTGGTCCTTCTATTTTATGTCCATCTGCTTCACCTTCTGCTCAAGTATCATTATCTCCCCATAAACCATTCTGACAGACATTGAAGAAACATCTGTTGCCTTAGCCCCTAAACAAACTTAACTGCCCCTTATCAAATGAGAACAACACTTGGCAGTTTGAGTCTTCATTCCCTTCTGTGGTCCCTGTGTGAGAGCCAGAGTATAAATTCCTCAGAGCTCTATAAGCATGGATTTGGCAAAGGACTGAACATGTGTGAGAGGTGTAATTGAAACAGAACAACTTTGAATTATGCCAGCATGCTTATATTTGCATGATCAGTTGTTCATCTAGCCTTCCATCATCCCAGTACGTTTAGGAATTTTTTCCCCAGTGTAGTGTCCGATGGCAATACGTGCAACAGATTGGACAGACACTGTTCCCAAGCATTATTTTGGGAAGCAAATTCCTAGCTCTTAATTATTTTTCCAATAATTGCAGCATACCTCAGATTTATGAAATCCAAATATGCTACAAAATGGCAGTTCATTCATTCATTCATTCAATTGTATTTATTGAGTGCTCACTTTGTGCAGAGCACTGTACCAAGCGCTTGGAAAGTACAAGTTGGCAACATATAGAGATGGTCCCTACCCAACAACGGGCTCACAGTCTATAAGTGGGAGACAGAAAACAAAACAAAACATGAGGACAGGTGTCAAGTCATCAGAATAAATAGGAATAAAACCCACTGTTGGGTAGGAACTGTCTCTATATGTTGCCAATTTGTACTTCCCAAGCGCTTAGTACAGTGCTCTGCACATAGTAAGCGCTCAATAAATACGATTGATGATCATTAACAAAATAAATAGAATAGTAAATATTTACAAGTAAAATAAATAGAGTACTAAATCTGTACAAACATATATGCAGGTGCTGTGGGGAGAGGAAGGTGGTAGGGAGGAGGGGATGAGGAGAAGGAGAGGAAAAGGGGGGGCTCAGTCTGGGAAGGCCTCCTGGAGGAGGTGAGCTCTCAGTAGGGCTTTGAAGGGAGGAAGAGAGCTATCTTGGCAGATGTGTGGAGGGAGGGCATTCCAGGCCAGGGGGAGGATGTGGGCCAGGGGTCGATGGCAGGACAGGCGAGAACGAGGTACAGTGAGGAGGTTTGCGGCAGAGGAGCGGAAGGTGTGGACTGGGCTGTAGAAGGAGAGAAGAGAGGTGAGGTAGGAGAGGGCGAGGTGATGGACAGCCTTGAAGCCAAGACTGAGGAGTTTTTGCTTCATTCAGTCGTATTGGATTAACTTGGATTAACTCCAGTCATGTCGGAGTTTAGGCTTAGTAGTAACAACAACAATAATAAATGTGATATTTGTTGAGTGTTTATGTGCCAAGCATTGTTCTAAGGATTGGAGAGCCAAACTACAATCTGATCATTCACAGTCCCCGTCCCACATGCAATTCATGTTCTAAGGGGTTTTGTACTTTTGTTTGCATTTCCCTCAAGCACTTAGTGCAGTGCAATGACCTTAGTAGCACTAGCTATCTAGGAAGGTTCCTGGAATGGGAGACAACAGGACCCAGTGGAATGAGGAAGCAGAGGGAAGTTGAGTCCCGTGTGTGTTAGAGGTGGACAGAGCAGGGCACTGACTACATAAGGGAGGAACAATAGTACAGCCTTCCCAACTAATCATCCTATCTTTGGTAGAGTGCTACAGGATTTGGTGACAGATTGAAATCGTGGGTTGAATGAGAGAGATAAGTTGTAGATAATGTCAAAACTACAGGACTGTGAGACAGGGAAGAGAGTGGTATTGTCTGCAATGATGGGAAATACAGGGAAAGAGAGGCCAAGGGTGGGAAACTGAGGAGTTGTGTTTTGGACATATTAGGTTTGAGGTGTTGGAGATCCAGGTACAGCTGTCCTGAAGGTAGGATGAAATTTGAGACTGCAGAGAAGGAGAGAGAGCAGGGCTGGAGGGCAGATGGGAATCATTTGTGCAGAAATGGAAGTCAAAGCTGTGGTAGTAATGAGTTCTCCAAGGGAGTGGGTGTAGATGGAGAATAGAAGGGGATGAAGAACTGAACCCTGAGAGACTCCCACATTTGGAAAGCGGGAGGCTGAGGAAGAGTCAGTGAACGAAACTGAGAAGAACTGGTCAGAGAGACTGGAGGAGAAGCAGGAGAGGATGATATGAGTGAAGCCAAAGTTAGATAATATTTCAAAGAGAAAGTGGTGGTGGTCCAATGTTGAAGCCAGCTGAGATGTCAAGGAGGATTAGAAGAGTGTAGAGGTCACTTGATTTGACAAGAAAGTGATTATTGGTGACCGAAGAGAGGGTAGTTTCTGGGAAGTGAAGGGGTGGGAACCAGATTAGAGGTGGTCAAAAAGAGAATTGGAGGAGAGGAAGTGAAGGGTGCAGAAATCTTGCTTAGGGAATTTGGAGAGGAATAGTAGAAGGGAGCCAGGGCAGTACCTCAAAGGTTATGAGGCTGGTGAAGGGACAGGAGAGTGAGGGATTTGAGTTCAATGGTGAGGGCAATGTTGAGGGCATCAGTTTTGCATTAAGAGGAAGTAGCTTGGATTTGGAGACCAAATGGGACATGGAGACTTTAGAAAATTGGAGCAGGTCAAAAGATTGGAGGTCTCTTTTGGAGAAGAGAACATATTTGCTAGGAGCCGGCGTGTATGAGAGAAGGCAGGTGAAGATGTTGTGGTCAGATAGAGACATTTCAGAGATGGTGAGGGTAGGGATTGTCCAGGGAACAGAGATGATGAGACTGAGTGTGGATGAGGTGGAGCAGAGCAGGAAGTTGGTGGAGTTGATGAGTGAGGAAGCAGGCGGTGTAAAAGTCATTAAGAACATTTACATGGATATCGAAATCCAAGGATCAATGTAGGGTTGGAGCAAGAGAAAAAGGAATGTCAGAAAGGGTTCAAAGTGGTTCAGAAAGTTGGAGGTGGGGCCTGAAGTGACTGACTGAATTGGGTGGTAGAATTGGATGAAATGGGCTTCAAAGGGAGGGAAATATAGAGAGGTGGGATGGTGCAAAAATGGCATTGAGGAGTGAGAAGGAAGCCAAGTCTTCTACCTTTCTCAGTGAGTCTTGGGAATCTGGTAAAGATGAGCCCCTCTTTGGGGAAAGCCAGGTTTCAGTGATGATGAGTAGGAGCAGTGACTGGGTCAGGAGCAGGGATTGGTTCAGGATACAGGTCAAGGATGAAGGTAAACTTTCCCATGATGAAGCGGGAGTTCCTATTGCTTCAAGTTTAGATTACATTGTAATATCCCCGTACCTTTTTCTCTGCTCACTAATGAAAGTTTTTAGATCAATAAAGAATAAAGAAAGTTACTTTTGAATAATGAATTGTGGCTCTTGACTGCTCTCTCAAGAGAAGTCCTTCAGAAAGGAACTCACAAGTCTGGCTCCAGTGGTTACAAGGCATAATCAAACTTTCCATTGAAAACTAAAGATTCAGAAGCTATATCTTCAGTCTCCTCTGGCTTTGGACTGTCTAGTCACCATATAATTGCATCTGCTAGAGCCTCAAATAGTGGCAAAAAATGCTTCCTTTTATCTGTATGTGGCTTTCATCAAGCATTAAAAAGGAGACACCTCAACCTTATGAAATGTCTTGATTATAGAACAAAAAATAATGATTGAGATTATGTCAGAACATCAGTTTTTAGTCTAATTTCATTTTGGATTAACTCTGAGTTGCACAAGCACCCAAGAATTCTCCACAATCTTTGGAGCTCTGTTCTGAGAGAAATCACAGCACAGGCCACCCTGATTGAATGACTGCCCAACCCAGGCAGAGTCATTTAATAAGCAATCAGCTAGTTGCTGGCAAAGTGTTCTACTGTAGAGATGGGAAAGATATACTGTACTAAATTCACCCTCTTCTGGTTGCAAATTATTGTATTTATTTGGATGGTTTTTGGTTTGCTATGCTTTGGAAGACTGATGTTGTTTACAGTGTTTTACTTCCAATTTATGGAGTGGGAAGGAAACCAAATAACATGGGAAAATCATGCCAAGTGCATGACCTCCTTGCTAAGAAGGAGAGTGCCAGAAATGTTGACTTCTATTTGTACTTCCCAAACAAAGATTTCATGAGTTGTAAAATCAAATACATCTGGTTTTCTGTGCTTATAAATGGAAACTCTTTACGATAATCTTTAAAGCACTCAGTCAGCACACCTGCTTCTGACTTACCTCAGTGATCTTCTACTACAACGCACTTTGCTTCAATCTATATTTCATGCCGCTGCCCGGATCGTCTTTGTGCAGAAACGCTCTGGGAATGTCACTCCCCTCCTCAAAAATCTCCAGTGGCTACCAATCAACCTATGCATCAGGCAAAAACTCGTCCCTCTCGGCTTCAAGGCTGTCCATCACCTCACCCCCTCCTACCTCACCTCCCTTCTCTCCTCCTACAGCCCAGCCCGCACCCTCCGCTCCTCTGCCACTAACCTCCTCACTGTGCTTTGTTCTCACCTGTCCCGCCATCGACCCCCGGCCTACATCCTCCCCCTAACCTGGAGGCCTTCAAAGCCCTACTGAGAGCTCATCTCCTCCAGGAGGCCTTCCCACACTGAGCCTCCTCCTTCCTTTCCCCCTCCTCCCCCTCCCCATCCCCCCGCCTTACCTCCTTCCCCTCCCCACAGCTCCTGTATATATGTATATATGTTTGTACATATTTATTACTCTATTTATTTTACTTGTACATATTTTTTCTATTTATTTTATTTTGTTAATATGTTTTGTTGTCTGTCTCCCCCTTCTAGACTGTGAGCCCGCTGTTGGGTAGGGACCGTCTCTCTATGTTGCCAACTTGTACTTCCCAAGCACTTAATACAGTGCTCTGCACACAGTAAGTGCTCAATAAATACAATTGAATGAATGAATGCTCCTTTAGTGCCAGCTTGCTCACTGTGTCACGATCCTGTCTATCTTGACTCTAACCCCTTTCCCCATGTCCTCCCTCTGTCCTGCCCTTCCCCTCCATATGTGCCAGAACATCAACCTCTCCACCTTCAAATCTTTATTAAGGTCACATCTCCCTCAAGAGCCCTTCCCTGAATAAGCCTTCTTTTCCTGACTCCCTCCCTGTCCTGCATCACCTATGCATTTGGATCTGTACACGTTGAGCACTTGATATTCCCCCAACCCTCAGCCCCACAGGATTTATGCACCTACTGCAATTTATTTATATCAATCCCTATCTCCCTTGCTAGACTGTCAACTCCCTATGGGCAGGGAACATGTCCACCAACTCTGTTGTATTGTACCCTGCCAAGCGCTTAGTACAATGCTTTGTACACAGTAAGTGCTTAATAAATACCATTGATTAACAATCTTGAGCAAAGCCTTAATTTTTATTTCCATGGGAATGTATTATACTTTGAAAGGGATTGCAATTAAATATTTGGTGATTAGAAGTTAGGTTTTTATTGCCTATTTAATAACAAAATACAAAGCCATACTCCATAAAAATGCAAGGGCTAAAATTCAATATTTATTTGTAAGTTAAGCTAGGTGCTAATGGGTACGGATTTTAAAGAGAAACCTATTTTACAAAGTCTTCTACCTCTATGAAGGAAATTAATAATTTTTACTATCCATTTCTTGCATTATGCTATCCAATGGTGCAGAACTTTAAAACGTTAATGTATAAGGCTGTTTGCATTCACCCACAGTGTACTGAATCTTATATTTCTCAAAGAAATCCCTTGGGAAAGGGGAACTCAGGCCTTTGGAGAGAAAGAAAATATCTAGGACTTTCCAAGTTGTACTTACTCATATTTCACTAACTACCTACTAACTAAGACTAACTAACTACTGAGAAGCAGCACGGCTCAGTGGAAAGAGCACGGGCTTGGGAGTCAGAGGTCATGGGTTCAAATCCCAGCTTCCCCAATTGTCAGTTGTGTGACTTTGGGCAAGGCACTTAATCAATCAATTAATCATATTTATTGAGTGCTTACTATGTGCAGAGCACTTTACTAAGTGCTTGGGAAGTACAAGTTGGCAACACATAGAGACAGTCCCTACCCAACAGTGGGCTCACAGTCTAGAAGGGGGAGACAGAGAACAAAACCAAAAGTAGTAACAAAATAAAATAAATAGAATAGATATGCACAAGTAAAATAAATAAATAAATAGAGTAATAAATATGTACAAACATATATACATATATACAGGTGCTGTGGGGAAGGGAAGGAGGTAAGATGGGGGGATGGAGAGGGGGGCGAGGGGGAGAGGAAGGAGGGGGCTCAGTCTGGGAAGGCCTCCTGGAGGAGGTTAGCTCTCAGTAGGGCCTTGAAGGGAGGAAGAGAGCTAGCTTGGCGGATGGGCAGAGGGAGGGAATTCCAGGCCAGGGGGATGACGTGGGCCGAGGGTCGACGGTGGGTCAGGCGAGAACGAGGCATGGTGAGGAGATTAGCGGCAGAGGAGTGGAGGGTGCAGGTTGGGCTGGAGAAGGAGAGAAGGGAGGTGAGGTAGGAGGGGGCGAGGTGATGGACAGCCTTGAAGCCAAGAGTGAGGAGTTTCTGCCTGGTGCGCAGATTGATTGGTAGCCACTGGAGATTTTTGAGGAGCGGAGTAACATGCCCAGAGCGTTTCTGGACAAAGACAATCTGGGCAGTGGCATGAAGTATGGATTGAAGTGGGGAGAGACACGAGGATGGCAGATCAGAGAGGAGGCTGATACACTAATCCAGATGGGATAGGATGACAGTTTGAATGAGCAGGGTAGCGGTTTGGATGGAGAGGAAAGGGAAGATCTTGGCAATGTTGTGGAGCTGAGACCGGCAGATTTTGGTGACAGCTTGGATGTGAGGGGTGAATGAGAGCGGAGTTGAGGATGACACCAAGGTTGGGGGCTTGTGAGACGGGAAGGATGGTAGTGCCGTCAATAGTGATGGGAAAGTCAGGGAGAGGGCAGTGTTTGGGAGGGAAGACAAGGAGTTCAGTCTTGGACATGTTGAGTTTTAGGTGGTGGGCAGACATCCAGATGGAGATGTCCTGAAGGCAGGAGGAGATGTGAGCCTAGAGGGAGGGGGAGAGAGCAGGGGCAGAGATGTAGATTTGGGTGTCATCAGCGTAGAGATGATAGTTGAAGCCGTGGGAGCGAATGAGGTCACCAAGGGAGTGAGTGTAGATAGAGAACAGAAGGGGACCAAGAACTGAACCATGGGGAACCCCCACAGTAAGGGGATAGGAGGGGGAGGAGGAGCCTGCAAAAGAGACTGGGAATGAATGAGCAGAGAGATAAGAGGAGAACCAGTTACCTCATCTGTAAAATGGGGATTAAGACTGTGAGCCCCACATGGGACAACCTGATCAACTTGTATCCTCACCAGCACTTAAAGCAGTGCTTTGCACATAGTAAGCACCTAACAAAGACCAAAATTATTATTAAATTATCATTACTTTCTCCTTCATCAAAACTGTACACATCTGTACTGAAATGAAATACCCGGAAAACAGGCTCCAAGCAATTTGGGAATGATGGTCTCTTATTCTGTCACTGGGGATCAGTTTCCCCAATCCCTCCATGGAGACTTTCTTTAGACTTGCTGCCAATGTAGGGAGAGCCTAATGATCAGAAAAGAACACTACTCTGTCCTGACTTAAATGAGGGAGGTGCACAAACTGTTTTAGGCCTCTCCAATCATTAAATGCCCTCAAAGAGCTTGAGAACATCAGTGGCCCTTCTGGAACAACCTTTTCATCTTTACTTTATCTCAATAATCAGACTTCAATCAGAATGTGTGAGGGAAGACAGTTCATGAGCTAGTTTTTTCATCCTTTCTTCTCTCATTCTTTCATTCAATCATATTTATTGAGCACTTACTGTGTGCAGATCACTGTACTAAGCGCTTGGAATGTACAAGTCGGCAACATATAGAGATGGTTCCTACCTAACAACGCACTCACAGTCTAGAAGGGGGAGACAGACAACAAATCAAAACATGTGGATAGGTGTCAAGTCACCAGAATAAGTAAAAATAAAGCTAGATGCACATCGTTAACACAATAAATAGAATAGTAAATATGTACATTCTCACCTTTCTGGAATGGTTAATGGAAGGACTAAGTCATATGAGAAGGTTCAAAGCTTGTATTGGATTCAGTTGGGGGATAATGGGGTAGAGCACACTGTTGTTTACTCCCTGAACTGCCATGGTGGTTCTGGGAATCACTCCTTGATCTTGGCAGTCAGGTCTATTACTAATTCTTTTGTGTCTTTCAAGTTCTTAATACAATGATCTACATCCAGTAGACAGTCAAATAATATTGTTGATAGGGACAGATGATGCAGCTTGCATAGTGGCAGCTCCTAGATGGGGCAGGATTTGAAGCTTGTCAAGGAGGTGGGAGTGCCTCACCTTCTGCAGTAAGAGCTGCTCAAGTAGTATTCTCAAGGGGGATGGTGGGAATGGGGGCAAAGGCTGGGAGGGTATTACCTTGACATTTTCCAGTGGGACACATTGACCTCTGGACTCCAAAGGGATGGGAAACCAAACCTATTGAACAATTCATGATTGGGACTCTCTCCCAGTTGAGGAAGGAACAGGGCAGCTGGCAGTCAGGGATTGTCATATACAAGCCTAAATGTACTGAGGAACATGACAAAATAGTGGCACAGGGTTCTTTTTCGTTCAGTAAATCAACTATTTTTATTGAGTGCTTACTGTGTGCAAAGCACTGCACTAAGCACTTGGGAGAGTATTCATTCATTCAGTCGTGTTTATTGAGCACTTACTGTGTGCAGAGCACTGTACTGCCCACACTGAGCTCACAGTCTAGAAGGTGAGACAGACATTAATATAAATAAGTAAATTACAGATATATACATAAGAGCTGTGGGGTGAGAGAGGGACGGATAGGGGAGCAAATCAGGGTGATGCAGAAGGGAGTGGGAAAGGAGGAAATGAGGGCTTGGTCAGGAAATGCTTCTTGGAGATGTGCCTTAAATAAGTCTTTGTAGGTTGGGAGAGTTTAATTGTCAGTTATGAAGAGGGAGGGCATTCCAGGCTAGAGTCAGGATGTGGGTGAGAGGTTTGGTGTGAGATAGTTGAGATTGAGGTACAGTGAGTAGGTTGGCATTAGAGGAACAAAGTACGTGGGTTAGGTTGTAGTAGAAGAGCAGCAAAAGAGCTCCAAGTGCCTCCCACTAAAAAGCCGAGAATTAAACTGCTTCATTGAATGACTTTGCCCATGCTGTAGCCCTCTGGGTGTGCTGTGGAAACTAGACTCTCTTCCTCAGCATTACCCATTATTCAGAAATGATCCCAGGATCCAGAAAGGAAGGAGGAAGTTTTGGGAAACTTTTTGAAAACAAGACAGTGTAGGACTGATTTGAAAGGCATGTGAAAAATTCTAGTTTCCATGCTTGGTCTTGAGTGACATTGAAATGTCCTATGAAAACCAGAAATTAAAAGAGGATGTCAAAGAAATAAATGCAAATGAATAAAAGTCACTAAGAGCCCAGATAATATTTGCATTTTTTTTTATAATGGCCACTAATATTCCCGAAGATAAGTGTCTCTCTGAGTGACACTGGGGAGGAAGCTGGGAAGGACAGTCTGGAGTCTGAAAATCTCCTGCCATCTTTAGTCCTTGATTCTTTCTGAAGTAGTCCTGGAGTTTGTCAAAGTATGTGTTTTTCAGTCAATCCATTGATTGTATTTATTGAATGCTTACTTGGTCAGTGTATTGTACTAAGCTTATGGGAGAGTACAATAAAACAAAGTTGGTAGGCCCTCAGCAAGCTTACAGTCTAGAGGGCTATACAGACACTAACATAAATAAATAAATTATGTATATGTACATAAAGTGCTGTGGAGCTGAGGGAGGGGTGAATAAAGGTTGAACATCCAACCGCAAGGGCGACAGTCACCAGAGCTTGGTAGTATAAAATATAATCGTGTCTCCCTTATGCAGACATGATGAAGAAATGAAAATTTACTTATTTTGCAACTGTGTTTTTCCTTAGGGATCAATTCTTTCACCAAGTGCTATTACAATTGACACAATGATACTTGACCAACAGTTTTGAAATAATAGAGGGTGATCATTATTCCTGTAATATTTTATTAGGTGACCAATAGGGGTTGTGACACGTAATCCTGGCAACGTGCCTTAGGATGGAGACATTCATTCATTCATTCAATCGTATTTATTGAGCGCTTACTGTGTGCAGAGCACTGTACTAAGCACTTGGGAAGTACAAGTTGGCAACATATAGAGATGGTCCCTACCCAACAGCGGGCCCACAGTCTAGAAGGGGGAGACAGACAACAAAACGAGTAATCCAAACAGTATGGGAGGCTGTGGGGATCTTGGGGACTGAGCATTCTTTTGTGTCCTAAATCTTGGCCTAGTACTGTTTTTTCTTTGGGTAGATCCAGGCCTTAGTGGGTATGTACTTGTGCCGTGTAGAGAAACAGCCTGGTCTAGTGAAAAGAGCTTGGGGCCTAAGAGTCAGAGGATCTATCCCAGCTTTGCCACTTGCCTGCTCTGTGACTTTGGGAAAATCTTCCCTGTACTTTGGCTTTCTTATCTTTAAAATGAGGGTTAAATTTCCATTCTTCCTGCCCCGTAGACCATGAGACCCATGAGGGTTAGGGGCTGCATATAACCTAATCACTTGTATCTACCCCACCCCTTAGCACAATGTTTGGCACATAGTAAGCATTTAAAAAGCACCACAGTTATTAATATTATATTGCAAATCAAAGTTCTGGCAGAAGTCTTGTGATGCATATAACAATTATGAAAGAATGGCTCTCCATTTGTTCGGTGAAAAAATAACACGGTCTCTGTGGTGTTTCCTTGAACAATGTCAGAAGGTAGTCCTGGAGTTATGACAAGACAATGAAGATAGGAATTCTCCTGACTCTTGGATATAATAGCATTTATTGAGCACTTACTGTTTGCAGAGTATCTTGGGAGAGTACAGTAAAACAGAGTTGGTTGACAAGTTCCCTCTCAATCACTTATATTTTTTGTAACTTTGTGTTCCTCCTGCAAAGAAATTTTGCCAGGAATCTACATTTTTTCCCCCAGAACCATAGTCTTACACTTGAGAGGAGTAATGTCTACACTAAGTTTTTCCTGGAAACTAACTGAGATCAAATCCATCAAAATTGCTGCACTTTTGATGTACAAAAGGAGCCCATCTGTTTTCTCCCCTGAGTAGCCTTTTCCAGTTTTTTTAATGAATCTGTAAGCCAAGAAGTCAGCATATGTGGTAACGTATCTAGAAATGATGTTTCACTGACTGTCATGGTTCTAAAATTAGGAAAGAAACAATCAGCTTAATCCTGAGTTGGCATTGCTAGCCACCTCAGGCCAGAGAGAAAAACAATTCCCTCTGCCCCCTTTCAGCCTTCCCTTCTTCCCTTCCAGTCTAGTTTTACTTCTGTCCCGGAGAATTGGAGACTGAGAAAGGCTCTTATACTCACTAACCCAGACACATCTATTTTGGGCTTTTTGTACCAGAGTAGTGTGTGGTTATGGGCAGGTTGGTGAAGGAAAATGCTCAGGTCTCAAGCATAGGAAGGGGAGGAAGGGAAGCAGGGTTGCTTTAATTAGTAGGCTAATAGGCACAGGGGTTCCACAAAGGATTACCATCCTTTTGAATTATGAGCCATTTGTATGGCAAAGTGCTCCAAGATGAGAAGATAAACTGCCTCAGTATCATGCCATCTCGTCCATTTTCTAAGTGGTTTAAACTGTCACTAGTCTAGTGAGAAGGAGGTGGTATGGGAGAAGAGGGAGGTGGGTCATTACGATATGCAAAGCTCTCTACTAAATCCTGGGGGAAGGATCTGATAAGATCCCTAGCCTACCTCCCAATCTAAAAAATAGCAGGAAAGAAACACCAGAGTAAATTCAGCTAAAACAACCATTCACTAGCCATCTCACCCCTGTTGGAAAGTAACAGCCCTTGGACTCCATCTTGCTCCAGGCAGGGCTCTGAGGCCTTAATGCCACAATTTTCCCAGTGTTCTAATAGTTGGGAAGGGTAGAAATCTATCTACACCCTTTTGACATCTACCTACACCCTCTCCAGTGAGCTAGTTCTTCTTCTTAGTGATGGAAGACCGAATGGGAGGGAGGAGAGACTCTGGTTTTCAGGGTCCCCTTCTGAGAGGCCCTAGAGAACAGAAGTTCACACAGAGACCTCGTTTTCAAGGCTTCTGACCTAAACATTAGTGAATTGGTGGCAACAGGGGAAAGACAGTTGGAAACCCAACTGCTTTGAGATGCAGTATAGCTCAGTGGAAAGGGAACTAGCTTGAGAGTCAGAGGTCACCGGTTCTAATCTCAGCTCCGCCACTTGTCAGCTGTGTGACTTTGGGCAAGTCACTTAACTTCTCTGTGCCTCAGTTACCTCATCTGTAAAATGGAGATTAAGACTTTGAGCCCCAACTGGGACAAACTGATTACCTTGTATCTACCCCAGCACTTAGAACAGTGCTTGGCACATAGTAAGCACTTAACAAATACCATCATTATTAATTACTGACAACAACCCCAAGTATTGTGTCTCCAGGGAAATGCATGAAAGTCAGTACTGGGTCCCAAGACTACACGTAGCTCTCTTACTGCTCCCCTTCAAGGATTAAGCAGGAAAGGGGTTGGGACAAACTGGAGGAAGTTCAGCAAATTCCATCTAGCTACCACAGCTGGGTCACTCCATGGTTTGACAGGGTCCTGGAGAGTTAGGAAGAGGTGAGTTGTCCAAGGTCAGTTTTTTACAGGCCCTCCTGCCTTCTCAACGAGCTCCCAGAGATCAGCACTCTAGAACAGATCTCAACCGAGGTCATTCAATCAATCAATGGCATTTATTGAGTGCACTGTACTACATAATAATAATGATGGCATTTGTTAAGCACTTACTATGTGCCATGCACTGTTCTAAGCACTGGGTGGGGTACAAGGTAATCAGGTTGTCCTACATGGGGCTCACAGTCTTAATCCCCATTTTACAGATGTGGTAGCTGAGGCACAGAGAAGTGAAATGACTTGCCCAAAGTCACAAGTGTGACAAGTGGTGGAGCCAGGATTAGAACATATGACCTACGGGCTCTTTCCACTAAGCCACGCTGCTTCTCCCAGCCCTGCTGCTTCTCCAATGCTTAGGAGAATACAATAAAGTTGGGAGACATATTCCCTGCCCACAAAGAGCGCCACCAAACTTACCTAACCATCTCTCCATCAAGTTACGGCATTCTTAGACTAGTTCAGCGATACCAAACCAGATAAAGTTGTTTCTTTTAACCTATATGCTTTAATATTATCAATACTAAATATTTTTTTCACTCCATTTCAAAAACCCGACATCTGGAAATACTGTTCCAATTCTCCTGTCAGCTACCTAGTATTCATGTAAATTATGCTGAGCACAAATTCTCAGTCTAGAAAGCTGGTGTATAATTAGGAAGGTAAGCTAGGGGGCTGAGTTTCTTTTGATGGAAAATTAGCATTACAAAAGTAGATGTTACAGGTGTCTATTAAGAAAACAATACATTTCGTAAGTAGTAACTTGGGGCTGTTCAATTTTTGACTGTCTTTACCTTGTTCTCACCGATTCCTTAATTTTTGGATCAGAATCTTTGGAAATGAAACCTCTGCAAGAACTTTTATTCTCTTGGTTCCTTTCATCTATAATCTGCTTTGTAGGTCACTATGAAGAAAACCAAGTTTAAGGTGACTTGATAGTTTAGTGAGGTATGAAATTGCAGGCCACTTCAATTCGGGATTTTAATGGTAACCTAGTTATTGATTCTTGCATTGGAATTAGTTGGAATTCAACACCTCTAGGACGTAATCAATCTACCCCAGATTTCTTAAAGGCTTTGATGAGACCACAGGATAAATATACCAGTGGGTCGGTAGTCACAAGAATGCAATTTGTTCTCATCTCTCACCGATGCAAATCAGTGCTGCACCATTTTAGCACACATTTGTTTCTCGTCCCTAGCCAAGGAGTTTCCTCTTCAGATCTTCCCAGAAAACCTTGGGTTGCCAAAGTGATCATGAATAGTTTCTGGTTGCACAGTCTGTGAGATGTGAGTCCATCTGCTCTCTTGACACTGAGCTGTGTACCTTGGGTCATCTGCCCTTGGCTTCCTAGTTGGCTTGTATAATTTTCCCTTACCATCCTGGTTGCTATAGCCTTGGCTTCATGCATCCATGCTTAGTATTCTCTATGCCCATTTGTCTCCCACACTGTACAGTTTTGAGTAACCAATGTTTTCAGCTGACCACGTTCCATTTTAAATTTCCCATGCTCTCATTTGGTTTTCCTAACGCAAGAATCAGATGGCTATGTCCGTTGGCGTGCTGCATTCATTTTTGCATTGTGCCTCACACTGTTAAGGTCCAGTTTCAGGGATCTGTATTTTCTTGCCAATTTCACTTTAATGTTTTTGGTTCTGCTCTTTATCATGAATTCCAGGGCAAAAGCCAGTGATCAATCTGTGATGAGGACAAGTGAAGTTAATTTATTTTAAAGTGAAATTACCGAAAATTTTGTAGGGTAATATGTAGTTGTATTATAACGACTTAAGAAAATTAAAGGTATATAGAAACAAATTTAACACACTATATGCTCCTTAATTCTTCCTACTTATCATGTTTTTGGCAGGCTTAGAACATTCATTTGGTTGTCACGAATGTTTTAAAAGCTTTTTTTCTGTGCATGAAGCTGCAGAGGCCTTAACCACATTTGTTCCGTAAATCTTTAATGTCACTAACTATGGTTTGGTCAACCCGAGGATGACAGAAATCTAACGCCTGTGGTTGGGAAGGAAAAAAAGAACCTGTTCTGTGTTTGTTATCAATCAAACATATTTACTGAGCAAATACAGTGTACAAAGCAATGTACTTGGGAGAGACTACAGTATACGGGGGAGACAGACATTAAAATATATTACAGATATGTACGTATGTGCTGTGGAGTTGTTGGAGGGTTGAATAAAGGGTACAAATCAAAGTGCAAGGGTGAGGCAGAAAGAAAAGGGATTGGGGAAAATGAGGGGTTAGTCAGGGAAGGCCTTTGCAAGAGATGTGATTTTTAATAAGGCTTTGAAGGTTGTGTGATTGGTGATCTGTCATATATGAACGGGAAAGGAATTCCAGGCTAGAGGCCGGAAATGGGTGAGGAGTCAGCAGCAAGAGAGATGAGATTGAGATACAGTGAGTAGGTTGGCACTAGAGGCACAGAGCGAGTGCACTGGGTGGAAATAAGAAATCAGAGAAATAAGATAGGTGAGGGAAAAGTGATTGAATGCTTTAAAGCCAATGGTAAGGAGTTTCTGTTTGATGCAGAGGAGGATGGGCAATCACTGAAGCCTCTTGAGGAGTGGGAAATCATGGAGTGAATTTCTTTTTAGAAAAACTGATATGGGCAGCAGATTGAAATATAGACTGGAGTTGGGAGAGACAGGAGGCAGGGAGATAATAATAGTAATAATGGCATTTATTAAATGCTTACTATGTGCAAAGCACTGTTCTAAGCACTGTGGAAGTTACAAAGTGATCAGGTTGTCCCACGGGGGTCTCATAGTCTTATTCCCCATTTTACAGATGAGGTAACTGAGGCCCAGAGAAGTTAAGTGACTTGCCCAAAGTCACACAGCTGATAATTGGTGGAGCTGGGATTTGGACCCATGACCTCTGACTCCAAAGCCCATGCTCTTTCCACTGAGCCACGCTGCTTCTCTGAGATGAGCAAGGAGGCTGATGCAATAGTATAAGCAGGAGAGGATTAGTGTAGTAGCGTTTTGGATGGAGAGGAAACGGCAGGTTTAGGAATGTTGAAGGTAAAACAGAATGATTTGGTGACACTGAATATGTGGATTGAATGAGGAAGATGAGTTGATAGCGCCAAGGTTATGAGTTTGTGAGTCAGGATAGGTGATGGTGCTGTTTATAGTGATGGGAAAGTCACGTTGAGAACTGGGTTTGGGTCCGAAGATGAGGAGTTCTGTTTCCGTATGTCATCCCAGTCACTATCATAGTTCTTCAATGGGTGCGTTGCCTCTGAAAGATACTTTGCATATGACATAGTAAGTGCTTAACAAATTCCACAAGTATTATTTATTATGCCACTTTTTCTAGTACAGCTTAATTTAATCTGCTAACAATGTTGTCTAGGATTCAACAATATTTATCAGGAAGGCAAAATAGAGCAGAATTAGACAGTTTTCCCCTTTTCTTTCTCTCCTTCTCTTTCTGCCTGTCTACTTGTTTTGTTGTCTGTCTCCCCATTCTATACCATGAGCCTGTTGTTGAGTAGGGATTGTCTCAATCTATTGTCGAATTGTACTTTCCAAGTGCTTAGTACAGTGCTCTGCACACAGTAAGTGCTCAATAAATACGATTGAATGAAAGTGATGTTTCTCTGTTGTAGCTGGCCTAAGCTGTCATTTTTTCTTCACTTCCATTGAATGTATTGATATCAGGGATCATATGTACCAGCCCACTTGTATTATTCTCTTCCAAGACCCTAGTACATTGCTCTGCACGTATTAAGATCTCAAAAAATTCCATTGATTGACTGATGCTAACAGCACAAGGAGCATTTTCAGATATCTCTCTTCAGAATTCCTTAGAATGGGTTTAACTAATAATAATAATAATGGCATTTGTTAAGCACTTACTATGTGAAAAGCACTGTAGTCACCTTGCTGCTTGTGGCCTAGTGAAAAGAGCATGAACTGGAAAGAGCAAGGACTTAGGAGTCAAAGGATCTGGGTTCTAATCCCAGCTCTGCCACTTGTCGGCTGTGTAACCTTGGACAAATCACTTTATTCATTCATTCATTCATTCATTCAATCGTATTTATTGAACGCTTACTGTGTGCAGAGCTCTGTACTAACTGCTTCGAAAGTACAATTTGGCAACAGATAGAGACAATCCCTACCCAACAATGGGCTCACAGTCTAGAAGGGGTAGACAGGCAACAAAACAAAACAAATAGGCATCAATAGCATCAAAATAGTTAAACAGAATTATAGATATACAAGGCTTGGCACATAGTAAGAGCTTAACAAATACCATCATTATATACATCATTAATAAAATAAATAGAATAATAAATATGTACAAATATACACAAGAGCATTGCCTCAGTTTCCCATCTGTAAAATGGGAATTCAATATCTGTTCTTCCTCCTACTTAGACTGTGAGTCCCACTGAGGCAGGGACTGTTTCCACTGTGATTATCTTGTATCTATCCCAGTGCTTAGAACAGTGCTTGGCATAGAGTAAGTACTTAACAAATACCATAATTATTATCATTATCATTATTATCACTAGTAATGATAATACTGAGGTAATGAAAAAGATTGGTGACATTTTTTCAGACCTGTCTTCAGTGGCTATTTCAATGAAATAAAAATAAAGAGACTTCAACTGAACTTCTCAAAGATACTTATTCTTTGAAAACAAATCCATAGTCAGCAAAATAACCAAAGCCCCGACCCTCTCCCTGGGTGATATATTTAAATTAACTCTACTAAATGAATGGTAAATAAAAGAGCCAATAAGATAGTCCTTTTTGATGTCAATACAAATTTTGCATGTGGCAAAACTGATACCTTGATCGACTAATACTTGGGGGAAATTAATTAACACATTATTGCTAATTGTAGAAAGTTGGAACTTGGCCAATGCTATAATGGTTACATTGGGATTTATTTAGATATGATGAAACAAGTACAGCATGAACCTGGATGATACCAGCTGCTTTTCCATCTACACTAATGGATTACAGTGAAGGAATAATGAAAACAAAAAGAATATTGATTTTTTTCAGATCTTCCATTTAGAACTTGGTTTAAAATATCATTTAGATGGACATATGAGCAGTATTATTAGCCATACACAATTGTGCTTGCACAAGAAACTCCTATGATCTAATATGCCCCAGGTTTAATATCCCCAGTAGAGTATCTTTTACACCTGAATCCTCATCTACTGGAAACTCTTGAATAAGCACCAAGAGTTTTGATTTGGAAATTGACTACTGGAAAATTCAGGTTTCCATTTCAAAGAGAAAAGGTTACAGATGAGCCCAGTGATTACTGAAGAAATCAAGTATCTTCAGGGGAATCAGGAGTCATGTAATATATTTATAGATTTTAAGCTTAGGGGAGAAGGGGATAGTAAATAAGCTTAAAAATATTTTGTTTTGGCAAATCCCAAAGTGTATTTTGACTTGTTTATTAAACAAAAACCACAGTGGAGTTCACTAACATTACTAAAAATACTAAGTATCAAGAATAGACGTTCAATGTGAAACACAACTGTGGTACAGATCACTATTACACTGATATTTTGTCTATTGCCACATATCATTTATGGGAATTCTGAGTTTGATTTTTATTTAACATTGAATTGGGTGGATATTCACTCACTAAGTATACCATACGGCATGACATATTTATTGTCTTTAAATTCTTCTTGAAAAAAGATCCTTTAGACCAGGCCTATTCAATTAGGCCCCCTGAGGGACCTCATGGCATTTAAGAATATCAGATGTTACTGCATATCTGATCACATGCATTATGACTGGCATACACAATGACCTGTTGACAACATGTGTATTTTGTGGAAGTAGACCTAATTTATCCACTCCAAAACCCTTTTTTGATGGGATCATTAGATCCCATGCACTTCTCCCAAAACCATTAAATTCCCTTCCCATGTCCCTTAAAGCATGGACACCAATTCAAAGCCAAAGAACTGGGTGACAGGAGCTGAGGAAGAATGAGTCTGGACACAGAAATACTGGACATAAAATGCTGTTAGCAGGTTCACCACATTGGTTCAGATCAGGTCAGGGCATGTTTCCCCACTCCTCAAGAAACTCCAGTGGTTGCCCATCCATCTCCAACACCAACTCTCTCCTCGACCCCCTCCAATCTGGCTTCTGTTCCCTACATTCCACGGAAACTGCCCTCTCAAAGGTTGCCAATGACCTCCTGCTTGCCAAATCCAATGGCTCATACTCTATCCTAATCCTCCTCGACCTCTCAGCTGCCTTCGACACTGTGGACCACCCCCTTCTCCTCAACATGCTATCCAACCTTGGCTTCACAGACTCCATCCTCTCCTGGTTCTCCTCTTATCTCTCCGGTCGTTCATTCTCAGGCTCTTTTGCAGGCTCCTCCTCCCCCTCCCACCCCCTTACTGTAGGGGTTCTTCAAGGTTCAGTTCTTGGTCCCCTTCTGTTCTCGATCTACACTCACTCCCTTGGTGACCTCATTTGCTCCCACGGCTTCAACTATCATCTCTACACTGATGACACCCAAATCTCCATCTCTGCCCCTGCTCTCTCTCCCTCCCTCCAGGCTTGCATCTCCTCCTGCCTTCAGGACATCTCCATCTGGATGTCTGCCTGCCACCTAAAACTCAACATGTCCAAGACTGAACTCCTTGTCTTCCCTCCCAAACCCTGCCCTCTCCCTGACTTTCCCATCACTGTTGACAGCACTACCATCCTTCCCATCTCACAAGCCCGCAACCTTGGTGTCATCCTTGACACTGCTCTCTTGTTCACCCCTCACATGCAATCCGTCACCAAAACCTGCCGGTCTCACCTCCGCAACATTGCCAAGATCCTCCCTTTCCCCTTCATCCAAACTGCTACCCTGCTCGTTCAAGCTCTCATCCTATCCCATCTGGACTACTGTATCAGCCTCCTCTCTGATCTCCCATCCTCCTCTCTCTACCCACTTCAATCCATATTTCATGACGCTGCCCAGATTGTCTTTGCCCAGAAACGCTCTGGGCATGTTACTCTCCTCCTCAAAAATCTCCAGTGGCTACCAATCTACCTATGCAACAGGC